>NC_134013.1:45095000-45395000 GCF_040712315.1 Castanea sativa
ACGACGGCAAGCGGTCATGGGTGGCTTCATTGCATCTTCTCCACCTACTCTAGAGACTTTTGAGGATGAGGATGAGGATGATGTTGATGATGCTACTACTTCCGATAATGAGGATGATGGAGATGCTAGCTCTTCTAGTGCTGATGAGATGTCTACTTGACACTCTTACCCTTTGTCACTCGTGACAAAAAGGGGGAGTAGTTTTGGATGGATATGAGAGTAGTCATTCTTTTAGGATTTTAAGGGGAGAGTTAGTATAGGAGATTTTTGTTAGGGGGAGTGTGATTTTTGTTAGGGAGAGTGTTGATTTTGAGGAATGTAGTGAGGATTTCATGTATCTTTTTCTTTTTCTCTATTTTTAGATACATTGTTCATGTACCTTGGATCTTGTGATCATATTGTGATAGCAAACCTTGTACTTGTTGATATATACACGTTGTGAGGTTGTTATTACAGTTCTTTCGCCTATCTCTTCATGTGTTGTTTCTTTTCTCTCTTTATACACATGTTTCTTATTTTATTGTATGCAATCTTTATTTTTGTTTCACACAATAATGCCTTGATGATTTTTGTTTAAGTATTTTAGAAATACAGGTTGTCAAAGTCTTTCTTGCCATGAACTCTCTTCTTGCAAAGTTTTTCAAGAGTTTGTGTTAGGATAGATTTTATTGTACTTAACAAGTGAGTATGAGTTAAGTGATTTATGACTTCTCTCATATGTTCATTTGTTTATTGTGGTTTTGTCACAGATTGCCAAAGGGGGAGATTGTTAAGACATATGTGATTTAATGTAAGGAACATATGTCACTATTTTATGTATTGGCTAATCCTTTGACAAAACGTACTTTACTTCTAATTGGGTAGATCTAGGATGTGTTTAATACTTCAAGAAACCTTATTTCAAGTCCAAGTATTGAAGCCATGCAAGTCTGTCCAAGATTCAAGTGTGAAAAGTGTTGTTCATTAAATCTCGACAGCTAGTATCTATCGAGGTTTAAAAGAGCTATTTAAGCCCGATGCTCGATATCTGCTTGACAGCTAGGGTATCTGTTGAGGTTTATGAAACTCAAAATTTCTAGTTTGTTTTTCATCCAATCCGTGATTGTATGTTTGGGTTTTCTTTTCTCACAACCCTAGACATATAAACTGACTATTTTAAGGGTCGTAAAAGGTGACACAAGTTGCACAAGTGTTGAGCAAAGTTTGTTCATGCAAATTGTGACCGAAGATAGAATTTGCCCTAGGTCATCTTTCTTATGAAGAAGTTGTTGTTTTGTACACCGTAGGGTTTTGTGACAAAGGAGCTTCTCGATCTTCATTGTATGATGAATTAAAGAACTTTGCAACCAACAATCTTCTCTAGTTGGTGATTGAAGTCGCGTACTGGGATCCGCGCAATTGGTTAGTCACGTACTGGAAGCCGTGCATTGAAAGGAGGGATTGTCACTACAAAACAAGTCCAATTGGGTATTGGGGTAAGGGTTTAACTGTAGGTTGGTATAAGGTACTGGGATTCCTTTACTTGTAACCGCTTGTTATGATAATAGTGAATTTTTGGGAGTGGTGACCTTAAAATCACCCGGTGGGGTTTTTGCCTCGGAGGTTTTCCACATTCGTAAACAAATCATTGTGTCAATTTATTTTCTGCTGCATACTTTAGTTAATTGGTGATTTGTTTGTGCTACCACGCGTTTGCATGTTAATTTGATTAATTAATAAACTTGGCTAATTAATCAATTAATTCATCACAAGGGGTCAATACATTCTTGGCCTATCATGAAGGTGTAACATTCTCAATTATTTAATAAATGTATGAAAGTCATATTTAAAGAACAAATTAATCAATATTTCTAATTAATCAAGATAAACCACAACAATAGCAAATATGTTAACCTATCCAACAACAAAAATACAACTCATAAACTTAAATTAAATCCAAACACAAAAAAAAAAAATGTCTCATATTAATACAAAGAGAGAAACAAAACAAAAGGCTAAATGTAAATTAAAATTATAAAACATTAATAGTGGGCGATGTATGCCACAAAACATATACACAACTATTTAAAATCACTACTATAAAAGAACTGTTAAAAGAGATAACACTATTATCAATACTAAATATAACACTTTACTTACTTGTGGTTTGCCTCAAATTTAACTTACCTACCTGTGATTTCATTTGACACTTTACCTACATGTGGTTCATCCTGTTACTACTCCGTAAACCACCTTCCTATCTAACGTTACTCTAAAACGTTTTGTATCAAAATCAAAACACAAAAAAGATCAAACACTTCTCTCCCCCAAAACACACCCTTTCACACTTGCTCACCCACCTGAGATCTTAGATCTTTGTCTGTGTTTTTCATGGAAGACGAAGTGGACCCAGTATCACTTTTCTTAAGTCTAGAAGAATGGCAAGACCCAGATAAGTTTTCACTTCTACGGGACTTTCAACTGTCACAGCCTCCACCAGAAACTTTCATGGTAGGTTTCATAATCGCTAATATAGTTGGGATCCACTACTACTCAGGTAGTATAAGCGGTCGAGAAATGGTGGGTTTGGTTCGCATCACTTTTTCCACAACCCTTCTGCCCCACATCATTAACACCCCTCTAGAAGCACCAACAAAGCCTACGTATACCTAGTCCACATGCTGACCTACCCATAAACATCAAATCACTCCTCTTGTCATTGATCCCAATTTGGTTCCTTGTAGACATACTTTCCAATTCCTAATCAATTTTCTAACTTGAAGCCTTTTATTCTACTCATTCAAATCTCTAACATTTCATGAAATAATTTTCAAATTCATTCACCATTAAATTTTGTGTTTTAGTGGGAATTTTTTTCTTTAATATTAAATCCAAATTTAAATAGACTTAGGTTGGCTTTTGTTTGCTTCTTCTTCTTCTTCTTCTTCTTCTTCTTCTTCTTCTCTCTCTCTCTCTCTCTCTCTCTCTCTCTCTCTCTCTCTCTCTCTCTCTCTCTCTCTCTCTCTCTCTCTCTCTCTCTCTCTCTCTTATGTTATCATAGCCTTAAGAGGTCAACTTAGCCAAAGACCTGAACCTACTTAATTGGTTATTGCATGATAAAGGGCTTAGATTCAAACCTCTTTTTGGGTTAGTTTTTATATTAACACATTTTTCTTTTTTATATTTATTAATGTGTTTTTTTTAGGTTTGTTGGTCATGTAGACAGTAAAGTCATTGCTTTATTGTTTACACTTATCCTGTGCTCAAGCACAAGATAATTTTATCCTCCAAAAAAGAATTGTATGAAATAATGTTGAGGAAAATTCTCTGTGCTTATAAATATTCTTTAATAAAAATTGTGTGATATATTGCGAAAGAGAAACTTTATAAGGACATCTCATAAAATAATTTCTCTCTTTGCACATCTACTTATAGCATACTAGCTTCATATGCTTTTTTTTTTGTTTTTTAAATATTACTTTCCATACATCTCAATTAGAGATTTATGTAGTTGTCAATGAGATTTATGTGTTTGTGGGTATATTAATTTTTTTTGGTATATCCCATCTCATCACACTTCTAAGCTTTTCAATAATCATAAAATGCATAAATGGAAAGTAATATTTAAAAGATAATAGAAAAGCCTCTGAACATGGGTAGTGTGCATGCCAAGAGGCTTGTGTGTGTGTGTGTGTGTGTGTGTGTGTATGTGTGTGTGTGTGTGAGTATATATAACCCTACCCACCTTACATTATAATAATAATAATAATAATAATAATAATAATAATAATAATAATAATAATAATAATAATAATAATAAAAGCATTAAATCCCTCAAATTGTAAACCCAAAATATTCCTTCAATTTCTTCCACAATTTCTGTTTCATATACTGAATTTTTCTCAATGGTCAAGAGTTTTCTTGTCAAAATTGGTAAGCATCTGAATAGAATTTATATTCTATTTGCTTAATTGAATTATATTGTGTATCATACTTTCTCAACTATGTATATTGTGAATTAGAAACTTTTTAACCTTCTGTGATGCATGAACTATATAAAAAGTGTTATAAAAAATTTGGTTATAAATGGAAAATTATAATACTAAACCAAAAAAAAAAAAACAAAAGTATTGTCGTATGAGCAAAACACATGTGTGATGAGGCTTATAAAAATTAATGCAAATATCAAATTTTTTTTTTTCAATTTGGGTGTCCAAAAATCTTCAAGGATTGGATAAAAAATAACTTTTATAAATTAAGTTAGTGATAAATTAAATCTACTGTCTTGTTTCATTCACAATATTGAACAATTTGTAATATACATACATACATATATACATATATATACATATACATATACATATATATATATATATATATATATATATATATATATATATATATATATATATATATGAAGGGATTAGACTTTTTATTAACTTATTCTAATCTTCTTACATAAGTCTTGAAAACCCATATTTTAATACATATATATATATATATATATATATATATTTTTTTTTTTTGTGTGTGAGGAGAATCTACTCATCATTATTCTAATCTATATATTTTATTTGATTTTTAAAGTCTCTAAGGATTCCCTCTAAAATCTCCTATATTTACACATACCATTAAAATTTTCCCAAATTATATATTTTTATAAATGGTATAATACATAGTTCTAGTCAGATTTATAAATACAATCATGTAAATTTATATTAATAATTACCATAATTATCAAATGTAATCTGCTTTTTGATAACATGTTCTTTGTTCCTTGGACTCGTGGAGGAGGGGGTTTAGTTCTGTTTTGTAAGAATTCGATCAAGTTGACAACTGAGACCACTTCTAAGAACCACATTGACTGTATTATTGATAAGGGAAGTGAAGGGGCATGGCGGTTCACTGGTTTCTAAGCGAACCAAATACTCACAAAAGGTTTGAATATAGGGATTTACTTCGACAACCTAATAATCGACACTGTTTACCTTGGTTGTCCTTTAGTGACTTTAACGAAATAATAAGGAGTTCGAAGAAGGAGGGGGTAACAGTCGAAGTCATGCTCAAATGCAATTATTTAGAGATACTATCGATGAGTGTGGTTTTTTGGATATGGGTTTTAAGGGTGCACTCTTCACTTGGAAAGAAATTCTTAGTGATGGTCATTCCGTTTGGGAGAGATTGGACAGAAGCTTGGCAAACAACAATTGGTTAATTCGGTTTGGAGGCTCTACGGTTCACCATTTAAACAGCAGCACTTCGGATCACTCACCATTGTGGATTTTACCTTATGGCTTGGAACTTGTTAACCCAACTAAACCGTTCTATTTTAAGAAGATGTGGCTTCTCGGGAAGGGCTGTTCTGATACTGTCATATCAGGGCTGTTCTGATACTGTCATATCTGAATGGTCTAAGCACAAGATTTTCAACCCAGCTACTAGTATTGCACCTAAAATCGAGGAGTGTGGTAAGGCATTGCAATAGTGGAGTCGTAGGATCTTTGGTAATGTAAGAAGGGAACTCCAACGCAAACAGAAACTCCTTGCACGGGCAGAATTGGAGGCTTTAATCTCAGGGGTTAATTTTCGTGTCAGGATGCTTAGATGTGAAGTTAATGATCTTCTATTAGCAACAGAGGAAAAAGAGAGAGATTGAAAACTGAATTTCCTCTTTGATTAAAGAAAATGAAAGTAGTTACAAAATAATTATCACCTATGTCTTTTATACACGGAAACAGATGCTAATGGAAGCTAACAAATTTTTCTACCAAAATAACTAACTAGCTAATTATTAATGCATCCAATTACAATTTGACATCTGTCACTTCTATTTGCTTCTTCTTGTTATTTTGACACGTGGGGACATCTGTCACTTCTTCTATTTTGCTTCTTCTTGTTTCTCTGAGATGTGTACTCCACTTTAGTCTTTCCTTCTTTCTTCTTTACTCTGC
Source organism: Castanea sativa (assembly GCF_040712315.1). Classification (NCBI taxonomy): domain Eukaryota; kingdom Viridiplantae; phylum Streptophyta; class Magnoliopsida; order Fagales; family Fagaceae; genus Castanea; species Castanea sativa. The sequence goes on from NC_134013.1 coordinate 45,100,931, forward strand.
TTGTTCCACCATGTTGACCTTCTTCAATTTTGATACTCCCCCTCAAGTCCTAAACTGGAAGATCATGGACTTGAAGATGAGTTTCAGTCAGCAGCTCTGTTGGCAACTGCTTTGGCATGAAAATATCTTGCAAACCCAACTTCTGTGTCAATCTTGTGAAAGAATTGAAGCCTAAAGCTTTGGTAAATACATTAGCTACCTGAGCATTTGAATTCACATGGAAAGTTTTAATCATTCCTTCCAGAATTTTGTCTCGGACCAGATGACAGTCTACCTCAATATGCTTAGTCCTCTCATGGAAGACTGGATTAGCAGCTATATACAAGGCTGCTTGATTATCACAAAAGAGCATAGCTGGTTTGGGATGCTCAATTTGTAAATCCTTAAGTAATTGAAGTACCCAGGTTATTTCACATGCTACACTAGCCATTGCCCTATACTCAGCCTCTGCTGATGATCTTGAAACTACTCCTTGTTTCTTTGATCTCCATGCTATCAAACTTTCTCCTAAATACACTGCATACCCTGTCAGTGAACTCCTTGTATCAGGGCACCCAGCCCAATCAGCATCACAAAAGGACTTAATGTGTAAGTCAGAGGTACTTAAGAAGAAAAGTCCTTTACCTGGTGATCCTTTAATATACTGAAGAATTCTGTGAGCAGCAAGCAAGTGAGGCTCTCTAGGTTTTGAGACAAACTGACTCAACCTATGCACAATATAAGTGATGTCAGGCCGAGTCAAAGTTAAGTACAATAGTCTCCCAATTAACCTTCTGTACATCCCAGGGTCTGCTAGCAACTTCCCTTCATATTTTGAAAGCCTTAGATTCTGCTCCATAGGAAATCTAACTGGCTTTGATCCAAGAAAACCAGTATCCTTCAAAATTTTAAGTGCATATTTTCTTTGTGTCAAGCTAATGCCTGCATCAGTCATTGCCACCTCAAGACCTAAGAAATACCTCAAAGAACCAAGGTCTTTTAAGCCAAATTTGTCATCCAATAACTTCTTCAAATTGTTCACACAATCAGGATTGTTTCCAATAAGTAAAATATCATCTACATACACCAAAAGCACTGTAAAGGAAGTCCCTTGAGTGTGAGTAAACAGTGAGTAATCAGATTTTGATTGAACAAATCCAATTTGGAGAATGGTTTTGGAAAATTTGTCAAACCATTGTCTTGATGCCTATTTAAGACCATAAAGACTCTTGTTTAATTTGCATACAATATTCTCCCCCTTGCTGTGAAAACCAGGTGGTAGACACATGTATACATCTTCATTCAGATCACCATGTAAGAATGCATTGTTAACATCCATTTGGTGAAGGAACCACCCTTTCACAGCAGCCAAAGTGAGGACAATCCTGACTGATACAGACTTGGCCACTGGTGAAAAAGTCTCAGAATAATCCAAGCCAAACTTTTGTGTGAAACCCTTAGCAACCAGCCGGGCCTTGTATCTTTCAATAGAGCCATTAGGGAGATATTTAACCCTATAAACACATTCACAACCTATAGGGCTCTTTCCAGGAGGCAAAGGCACCAAATTCCAAGTGTTAGTGACCTCTAAAGCCTCTATTTCCTTGTCCATGGCAGCCCTCCATTCAGAATATTGTACTACCTGATGGAAAGAGGCAGGTTCTGAAGGAGTAGAATTAACTGCCATAACAAAGGACTTATAGGTAAGGCCAAGATGAGAATAGTCCAAATAGGCTGAAACATCATATGGCAGACCAGACTGGGGCTTAGCGCTGACAGACTTGCAAGCATACTGAGATAGATAAGGAGGTGGTTTATGTGATCTAGTTGACCTTCTGAGAGTAGGAGTGGAAGTTGAATGTGAGTTAAGTGGTGAAACAGTAGGTAAGGTACTAAGATTAGAAGGTAATGAAGAAATGGCAACAAGGTCATTTTGCAGAACTAGGTACTCCACTAGGTGATGCAGCAGGCAGGGTGCTAGGTGCAGGAAGGGCTGCATCAGATGGTGCAGCAAGTTGGGTGCTAGGATCCGCAGCAGGTTGGGTGCTAGGATCCACAGCAGAGGTGGTAGGAGTATCAATTGAAAGAAAAGAAGGAACATTAATAGAATCAACAGTCTGAGATGATTTTGAAAGACAATGAGCAAAAATGAAATCATCTAAATAAGAAAGAGAAGGTTGTGAGGAAAGAGCAAAAGGGAAAATATGCTTATAGAAAATGATGTTTCTGGATATGTGAACAGAATTGGAATTGAGATCAAGTACCTTATAGCCCTTAATGCCTTGGGGATAGCCTAAAAACACACACTTCCTAGCTCTAGGTGCAAATTTGTTTCTATTGTGAGGTAAAGTTGAAATGAAACATAAACAACCAACACATTTGAGGTGATTATAAGATGGTGCTGACTTAAAAAGAAGCTCATATGGACTTTTGTTACCTAATGACTTGGAAGGAAGTCTATTAATAAGGTAAACAGCAGTTAGAATGCAATCTCCCCAAAAACATAAAGGAAGTTGTGATTGGAACCTTAAGGCTCTTGCAACATTGAGAATGTGTTGGTGTTTCCTCTCAACAATAGCATTTTGTTGAGGGGTATCAACACAAGTCAACTGATGCACAATACCATTTGATTGAAAGAAATCCTTAAAATAGAATTCAGTTCCATTATCACTCCTTATAGTTTTTACTTTGCAATTAAACTGAGTAGACACCATAGAAGTAAATTGTGGAAGATACACTTGTGTTTCAGACTTGTGTTTGAGCAAATATACCCAAGTGCATCTAGTAAAATCATCTACAATAGTTAAGAAAAATTTAAAGCCATCAACAGTGCTTGTAGCAAAAGGACCCTAAAGATCACAATGAAGTAAATCAAAAGGATTAGTTGAAACATGAGTGCTAGCTGTAAAAGGAAGTTTCTTCTGTTTTGAAAAATGGCAAATATCACAACAAGAAGCAGTTTTATTGATATTAACATCATGTACATGTTGCTTCAACAATTGAATTTTAGAATGAGAAGGGTGTCCTAATCTAGTATGCCACAAATCTAATGAAGAAACAGGAGTGACAGCAGCAACAAGTACAGATGCAAAAGATCTACAACCTGAATCTTGCAGTAGAAATAGGCCATTGTGTGCTTTACCCAGACCAATCGTGCTCCATTGAGCAAGGTCCTGAATAAAACAACAATCACCAAGAAAAATGAGGCAACAAAAAAAGTGATTTTGTGAGTTTACTAACAGAAATCAAGTTGAATGTAAAAGAGGGCACACACAAGACATCAGTTAAAATCAAAGTAGAAGAAGCATGCACTGTGCCTATATGTGTGACTAAGGCTTCTTCCCCATTAGGCAAATAGACAAAGGTATTGACTATTGAGGTAATTGAAGTCAATTGAGCAACAAAATGAACCATGTGGTCTGTTACTCCTGTATCAATGATCCAAGTATTGGATTTATATGCTTGCCTATCAATTATTTGAGCAACAAAGTAAGAATGGGAAAGATTAGGTGGAATCCAGAAACCGTTACCTGAAAAATTTGATGAAGTGGAAGGAGAAGATGATGTGGAAGGTGAAGGATGTGGAATGGAAGGGTAAGAGGTCATGACAGAAACAGCTTAATGACTAGCCTGAGCATCATTGCCTGATCCAGCAGCCATTTAGCATTTCAGAAAAGTCAGAAATTGCTCACATTGAGCCTGTGACAATGATAACTGTGGACTAGCTTGCACGAAAGAACATCCACCAGAGTGACCAACATGGTTCTGTGAAGCCAAGTCTGATTGAACACCAGCACTTTGCAATGCTCCTCCAGGCAAGCAAACATAATGCACATTTGGATCAAATCCATAACTTCCTGGGGTTTGCATTGAAGCAACCTGATTTGCCATGGCCTTGTTACCTCCTTTTGGCTTGTAACCAAGAGGGTAACCATGGAGCTTATAGCATTTATCAGCTGTGTGTCTAGTAAAGCCACAATAGGTGCATACAGGTCTATCTTTCTTGCCATTACCCCCTTTACCTCCATTCTTTCGTCCTTGATGACCAAGAAAAACTCTGCTATTATTCACATACATAGCAGCAGCATCACCTGACTGTATCATATTGAAACTTTGACCAATGTTTCTTCTCTTCTCTTCTTGCAAGATCAGAGAGCACACTTTGCTAATGGAGGGCAAAGGTTCAATCAGTAAAATCTGACTTATGACACGGCCATAACCATCGTTCAATCCCATCAAAAACCTAAAAACATGCTCCTTATGATGAGCATCAAGCTGAGAAGACTTAGAACCACAAGTACAAGCACATGTACTAATTGTAAAAGGCTGGTAATTAGCATATTCATCCCACAAGGTTTTGAATTTCGTAAAGTAAGAACTTACTGAAAGTGATCCTTGTGCAAGATGTGCAATTTCCTTCCCAAGCTCAAACAGCCTTAGAGTGTTACCCTGACATAGCCTGTCTTTGAGATCAATCCACAAATCTCTAGCATTGTTGATGTACATAACACTAGCCTTCAAATCTAGACTTAGTGAATTCGTTAACCAAGAAAGCACTATGGTATTGCATCTACTCTAAGAATTATACAATGAAGAAGATGAATCAGGCTCAACAATCGATCCGTCCACAAAACCAAACTTGTTTCTGGAACTTAGAGCCAAAAACACAGGTCTCGCCCAACTCATGTAATTTTCTGAACCAGTGAGTGGTTGTGATTGAGCATAAAACCTGGATTTTCATTCGCAAGAAGAAAGAAAGGATTGTTCGCATATTCGTCTGCTATCGTTGCACTTGAAGCAAGTACTGAATGCGCAGTTTGAGATTAAGTGTTGGTTGTGGTATCGCCATAGATGAGAAAAGAAAAGTGAAAACAAAGCACTAAATTCTGTTTGGTAACTGAGAAAATGAAAAAAAAAAAAAAAAACTCAGAAAGCCTGCTCTGATACCATATTAGAAACAGAGGAAAAAGAGAGAGATTGAAAACTGAATTTCCTCTTTAATTAAAGAAAATGAAAGTAGTTACAAAATAATTATCACCTATGTCTTTTATACACGAAAACGGATGCTAATGGAAGCTAACAAATATTTCTACCAAAATAACTAACTAGCTAATTATTAATGCATCCAATTACAATTTGACATCTGTCACTTCTATTTGCTTCTTCTTGTTTCTTTGACACATGGGGACATTTGTCACTTCTTCTATTTCCTTCTTCTTGTTTCTTTTAGACGTGTACTCCACTTTAGTCTTTCCTTCTTTCTTCTTTACTCTGCTTGTTCCACCATGTTGACCTTCTTCAATTTTAATATCTTCTTGATAAGGAAACAAAAATGTAGTTTCAACGCTTTAGAGCTTTGTGTGCTACTCATGGAGATAAATACTCCAAATATTTCCACAGTAAAGAATTAGAGTGGTTTTCTGCACCAAGAAAGATAGCCAGTGTGGTGTTGGAATTTTACAGTGGTTTTTTCTCGTCTTCTGACACATGCTAACCCGAAATGACCTTGGATTCTATCCAAAGCTTTGTGATAGATGACATGAACTGTCAGTTATCCAGTGAGTTTTTGGAATGTGAAGGTCAGGCGGCACTTAATCAGATGGCTCCATTGATATCCTCAGGACCGGATGGCATGTCACCTCTCTTCTACCAACACTATTGGGATTTGGTTGGTAAGGACATTACTACATCTGTTCTATTTTTCCTTAATTCGGCCTCTCTCCCTGAGCACCTCAATCATACTCTTATTACTTTGATCCCAAAAGTTAAAAACTCAAAGTTGATTTCGGAGTTTTCGCTCCCATTAGTCTATGCAATGTGTTGTACAAAATTTTCTCTAAGGTGCTAGCTAATAGGCTAGAAATAATTTTACAAAAGAGCGGCTTATATCTGATAATATTCTAGTCGCTTTTGAGTCTCTTCATTGCATGCAAAATCATCTTTCTATCAAGGATGGTTTCATGGCTCTTAAGCTTGACATGGACAAGGCTTACAACCGAGTTGAATGGTCTTTTCTTGAAGCTATTATGAGAAAGTTGGGTTTTAACAAGCGTTCGATCACCCTTTTGATGCTATCTGTTTCTTCTGTCTCTTATTCAATTCTTTTTAATGGTGCAACTACAGGATTCATAAGGCCTACAAGGGGTATTGGGTAAGGAGATCCCCTTTCACCATTCATGTTTTTGTTATGCAGCGAAGGTCTTCATGGCTTACTCACTCAAGCAGCCTTAAAAGGGAACATTCATGGTATCTCTCCTTAGCAAGAGAAGTCTTTCACTAACTCATTTTTTATTTGCAGATGACAGCGTGCTGTTTTGTAGGTCCACTTCTGAGGAGTGAAAAGGTTTTCGATGTTCTACCAGCCCCTGAGAAGGGCTTGGGACAACAAATAAACAAGGCTAAAACCACTATGTTTTTTGCTAGTCCACAAGTGAAGAGCGAAGGCAGTTGATTAAAAATACTTTAGGAGTGGTGGAAATTTGGCAATATGAGAAGTATTTGTGCTTACCATCTCTAGTGGAAAGAAATAAGAAAGCTAGCTTCAATTTCATAAAAGAGCGAATCTAGAGTAAACATCAAGGTTGGGAAGAAAAACTCATTTCCCAAGAGGGTAGAAAAGTCCTAATTAAGGCAGTCGTGCAAGCTATTCACTCAAATACCATGAATTGTTTCAAGTTTCCTATTGGTTTGTGCAATGATATTGAGACCCTTATTCGCAAATTTTGGTGGGCACAAAGAGGAGATCGAAGAAAAATCCATTAGATAAAATGGAAGGAGCTTTGTAAACTAAAGAGTAAGGGTGGAATGGGTTTTGAGGATCTAGCATGATTTAATGATGCTCTATTGGCTAAACAAGCTTGGAGGTTACTTCAAAACAGAAACTCTTTAATTGTTAAGTCCTTAAATCCAAGTTCTTTACCAATTGTTCTATCATGGAGGCAGCTGATTCCTATTCGGGTTCTTACGCTTAGAAAAGCATTCTGAAGGGTAGAGACGTGCTTAAAGAAGGGATGAGGTGGAAAGTGGAGACTGGTGCAGCTATTCAGATCTAGTCTGATCCTTGGCTGCCGTCTGATTTTCTGCCCTATATCTCCTCCCCAACTATACCTAAGTTTGAAGAAGCACAGGTAAATTTTCTTATTAACCTGAGTACCAAGCAATGGGATCCTCATATCTTACCTTTTCCTCCCTAGAGATATTGAGTTGATTAAATCAATTCCTTTGAGTTTAAACCCGGTAGAGGATAAGCATTTTGGCCCTTTAATCAATCGGGCTTAGCTATTCAATCCAAGGTTCGTAATTTCTTGTGGAGAGCAATAAAGAATTCCATTCTGTCGAAGACCAACCTCAAGCGATGAAAGATTATTCCTGAAGATATTTGTGATCACTGTAAGAGCTCTAATAAAGCTGTCGTTCAAGCCCTTTGGTCATGTCCCACCTATCTCCAGTATGGAGTTCTGATTCTAACCAGAGCTCTTGTTCTCATACGGTTTTTCAGAACTTCAAGGATTTGGTACAATACATATAAAGGAAGGTAAGGATTTGGAATATTTTGCTACAATAGTTTGGATGGTGTGGTTCCGTAGAAACTCTTTATGGACCGGTTCCAAAACTTTTCCTATTCATCAAGTAATCCCAGATGTTCGGACTGCCCAAGCTGCCTATGTCCATGCAATTCCTCCAAAACCTCCAAAATTAACTACTTGTGTTTCTTAAAGGGTCATATGGAAACACCCTCCCCCTCGGTCTACTTTCAAGGTGAACTTCGATTGTGCCGTCTTCAGGGATGATAATTCTATAGGTGTTTTAGACTTTTAGTCGTGATTCAGGATGATAAAGGCTTGGTTTTAGCCTCCATGTTCAGGTAGCTTCTTCTGCCATATTCTATTACTGCAGTAGAAGTCATAGCAGTAAGCAAGGCACTCAGGTTTGCTCTTGACATTGGCCTTATATTATCCTAGAGGGAGATTCAAAGATTTCAATTGAAGCTTTGAAGTGTACTGATGCTTCTCTTGCTGCTTTTGGAAATCCGATAGAAGAGATGAAGCGCTGGCTAGTAATTTCACTGCTGTTGAGTTTCGTCATATTAGGAGATAGGGTAAATGTGCCACCCTTAACATTGCTAGACATGTTAACGAGTTTTGGGCGTGGATGGAAGAGGCTCCTCCACAACTTTCAGCTGTAATTTTGGCTATCTCTTTTTAATAATATTACAGTACTCTTTCTAAAAAAAATGTCATAACTATAAAAATATTAGTATCTTGATTTTTTTGTTTGTTTGTTTGTTTGTTTGTTTATTGAGGAAATTGTATCTTGGTTTATTGTAAAAATGAGTTATCATAAAACACATGTCATAAGTTTTAAATCCTATTATATATATATATTCCATTATCATTAACTCAATTAATAAAATCTTGTGATAAGTCCAAAAGCTACCCAAATAATAATGACATTTTTTTTTTTGGATACAAGATAGAATTTCTACTTTAGTCTAATCTAAGTGTATATGTGTGTGAAACTCCTTCCTGAAGACTTGAACCCTGACCCTTGCCCTCCTCCCCCCACACCCCACAAGCATTTATACTTGTAGAGTGACCACCGCACCAAGAGTGCACGGTGGTGACATTCTTTGTAATATGACATATGCTATTTCTTTTTAAATAAATCTCAACAAAAAAAAAAAAGATTTTTTTTAACACAATTATAAATCATATTGTAAATAAAGATGAAATTGGATTTAAAAAAAAAAATGTAACTATGAAAAAGAAATAGTCCTATAGTTTTTTTTTTTTTTTTTGGTAAAAGAGGAGATATATTAAAAATTAACCACCAATATCCCTAACATCCACTAGTACAAGTCTGGATCGATACAAACCCCGCATATCAGTACAAAAAAAGAGGATAACATGAGGGGGAAGGGTAGCAAAACGCAAGGAAACATCAGCATGAGAAGAGCCCATTCTAGCTAAAGCATTAGCGCAGCAATTAGCTTCTCTAAAACAATGAGACAACTTAACTTGAGGCAGCTGCAGCAACATATCCCAGCAATCATCAACAAAGCCAGAAAGATCCCTGTTAGAGTTGCTATTGCTTGAAACTAAGGATATTGCTACAGATGCATCAAGCTCAACTTCAACAAACTAAGCCTTTAGCTCTACACATAAAGCTAGGCCATCTCTTAAAGCCCATAATTCAATAGCTATACTAGAGGACACCGATAAGGATTTTGCAAAGCCCACTACCAAAAGACCATTGCTATCTTTGATCAGACCCCCACAACTCGACATGCCATTGGTACCCAATACTGAATCGTCAGTGGTTTATTTCAGCTAGCCCTCATCAGGTTTGAGTCATTTCACCCTCTTTATGGCCTTGGTTTTTTCTACCCTTGAATCCATAACATAGTACACTAATTCAATAACCTACATCTCCACCGAAATGGCCAGATTTGGATTGGTCTCTTGTTTCTTGAAAGTCTTCCTATTTTGTTGGAGCTAGAGGTTCCAAATACCAAATAAAAAGAACGAGCTCCATCTATAATCTTTACCTACTGCCATTAAAGAACTCTTAGCACTAGCATGAAGCCAGTGTTCTAGGCCACCCAAGAAGGATTACATGAGAGATAGGGGGCACTTAGCTAGTCTCCAAAAACTTTGGGCCGATGGGCACTCTCTGAGAATGTGGATGATGCTTTCATTGCTGTTAGAGCAGAGATCACAACCACCAAGGCCTTTGATTCCTCTCAGGGATAGAATAGCTTTGACAAGTACACTATGATGGTAACACTTCAAAAGGAAAATCTAGATTTTTGGTAAGGTACATAGCTTCCAAATCCATTTAGCACCAAACTCAGGCTTATTCAGATCTTCTCCAGTGGCTATGAGATATGCATTTTTTGGATCAAACTCCCCACTTGCATTAGAGATCCAGCTTTGATGAGGTTGATTCCTCTCTCACTAAGAATCTTCGTAGTGAGGTTGATACAACGACTTTTTGGATGAAGCTGGAGAGGTCAAAGGAGAGGTTAGTTAAGCTCCAAACCCCATTGCTCACTACATCCTTCACTAAGAGTACATCTTCCCCTCTATTTAAGGGGCCTTCAATTAGAGATCTCATAGTGCCCATGTTCAGCCACTTATTATACCAGAAATTTCGGGTGGTGTTATTGCCAATGATCCATTTGGAACCTTTCTCACAGATTGACTGTCCCTTCTTCACTATTGCCCAAATTATAGAATGCGACTTTTTTCTGCTTAAGGGCTTATTCTGATATTTTTCTTGCAAGACTTCAGCCCAGCCAGCATTCTTCGAATTTTCTATTCTCCAACACAGTTTGGCAGCCAAGGATAAGTTCCTGCCTTTTGCCTCCTAAATGCCCAAACCCCTTCGAGACTTTGGTTTAGTGATTTTTCCCCAGCTAATCATGTGCATCTTCTTAGTTTCCTCAGAAGACCCCCACAAAAATTTTCTGTTGATCCTGTTAAGGTTGTTTAAAACTCTAGAGGGGAGCATGTAGAAATAACTGCTTGTGATAAGACGACCCTCTTGGCCATGGATAGCATATTAACTTTCTATCCATGTAATTTATTTGGGCCCTTTCAAGAACAAAGTTGAAGTCTTGAGAGGAAGAGCCTGGATGCTTTAGGGGGAAGCCCAAATTGGGTGTGGAGTTGATACCCAGCACCTTGCACAGCTCGTGCAGAGCATCCTGGCTGACATTTGGTGAGAAATACACCTTGGACTTGTTCAGGCTGACCTTTTATCCAGAGAGCTTGTAGAATGAGTCTAAGGTTTCCCTGATATTGCTACAGTTTTTCATATCTACCTTAGCAAAGAGAACCAAGTCGTCAGCAAAGAATAGATTTGAAAAGGCAAGGCCATTTCTAGATGCCCTCACTAGATCCCACAGATTTTCTTCACATTTCTCAGCAATAAGGAAGCCTAGCATCTCCATACACATGATGAAAAGGTATGGAGATAAGGGTTCAACTTGTCTGATACCCCGCGGAGGAAAGAAAGGTTCCAATTTTCCTATATTAAAAAGAACTGAGATTGACAAGCTAGAGACACAGCTCATGATATGCTTAACCAGGGAATTTGGAAATTTATACAGATTAAGGATGTCTCGGATGAAGTGTCACTTCAATCTGTCGTACACTTTTTCCAAATCAATTTTTATTAACATAAACCCCTCTTTACATTTCTTTAGGCTCATCGTGTGAATCAACTCTTGGGCAATAATCATGTTATCCAATCACAATTTGCCTGGGACAAATGTAGTTCAGAGAGCAGAAATGAGGCTTGGGAGCATTGATCTTAGTCTCTTCACAATAATTTTTGTCACCACTTTGTAAGTAGTATTGTATACGCTGATTGGCCTAAATGAAGCCAAACAGTCCACCCCGGGACCCTTTGGGATAAGGTGATCAGAGTCTCATTGAGGTAGGTAGGCATAACTGTGGTACGGAAGATCTTGTTGACTTCAAAAATTGACATACCCATAATGTGCCAATAATCTTGGAAGAATCCTGCATGATAACCACCTGGCCCGAGGCTTTTAGAGGTTTCAGGCTCTGCAACCCCTCCTTCACTTCCTGCACAAATATATTAGTTGCCAACCAGACCAAGCTCCCTTCATCAACATGTCTCAGCCATGAGGGGATATCCCAATTCTTCATTAGAACACTATCAGCACTTGTACTAAACAAATTCATGAAACCTTTTCTAATTAGATCAGCTAATTATGTCTCATCATACACCCAATTTCCTTGGCTGTCTTTCAAACAAGAGATTCTATTTCTTTTCCAACTTATCAGAGTAGAAATGCAAAAAATTTTGGTATTTCGATCTCCTTGGATTACCCAATTGTATCTAGACTTGATTGAACAAAATTTCTCCTCTTGTTAGAGGATGTCAAAATACTCTTTCCTGAGCTGAGCTTCTAGATTAAGTAAGAACTTACTTGGGCCATTTGCGATGCTAGTTTGAATCCTTCTCAGCCTAGCCTCAACTCTGTTCTTTCTTTGAAAAATATTCCCAAACACATCTTTATTCCAAGTCATAACCTCCTTGGTGAGATTATCAACATTCCCCTTCAGGTGCCTATCCTCTTCCCAAGAATCTTTAACAAGATTTGAAAATAGAGGGTGAGACATCCATATAGGTTGAAATCTGAATGGTCTAGTCAGCCTATAAGTGGGCGAGCTATCTAAACTGAACAGAATAAGGTAGTGCTTAGAGTGGGTGTGAGCCAGGTGCGAAATCAAGGCCTTAGGATAGAGATTGCTCCAATCCTTATTAGCAAAGCCCCTGTCCAGCCTCTCCTAAATAAAATGTCCCACCTCCCTTTTATTAACCCAGGTGAACCTAGGACCATAGAAACCCAAATCTACCATCCAACATGAGTCTAAACACTCCTTGAAGAGCTGAACTCGCCTAGGATTCAAATGACTCCCCTAAACTTATCATGACAGGATAACATTTCATTAAAATCCCCTAACATTAGCCAAGGTAATTGATGTAATTCAGCAACAGAAGCTAAATTATTCCATAATAGCTTTCTTTCCTCAAATCTAGGAATCTAGGGCTAGCATATATAGATGAAAGTAACCATGAATGATTAAAAGCATGTATCTTCACTACAACATGGATCTCCTATTCTATTTTTGCTAGTTGGATAGCTTCCACAAAGTTTGAGTTCCACAATAACCAAATGCCTCCTAAATATCCAATGGTATCCGAGTGTATTGCTTCATCAAAAGGGAGCCTATTAGTGATATCCTTAGCCCTTTCCCCACCTACTCTCGTTTCTGTGATGATCACAATGGCAAGAGTGTGCTTATCGATTAGGTTAGTCAACACAAGGTGAAATTAAGGGTTTAGGGCCCCCTGCAATTCCAATAGATTTTATTCATTGGAGAAGTTAGAGATTGGTGTGGCCAAGCCTCACAAAGACTCTAAACATCCATCTTGCTCAACAATTTCCATCTCAACTCCTTTAGGCTCTTCTTGGGCCATTCTTCCCCTTTCGTAAGGATGATTGCATGTTCTAGAATCCCCATCGGCTGTTCCCTTGAGTTTATCTGCAGACTGAAGCTTGACCATGAGTGGCTCACCTGAATCAAAGTCTTGAATATCTCATTTCCCCAATAGTTCACCACTGTTGTCTTGGATATCCATATTCTCCTTTTCCTGACCTCTTCTTCCTGCTCTGATTTTCTCAAACTTTGCTCCAACAATAGAGGTGATAAAGCTCCTTACCTGAATATCTTTGCCTCTGCTTTTGTTGGAATGTCTGAGGGGAATATCCATCAGGGGTTTGCCCATTCCATCCAAATTGGGTCTGTTAGGGGGAGGAACCCTAATTTCTTGCTCTTTGGTGTCAGTGGGAAGATCTGTCTCCAAGCCTCTATTTCTTCTTCGTCGAACCACCCCATAACATTGTCAAACTGGCCTTGATCTGGACTAGCATTGATGACGACAGAGTTAGGATCTTCTCTTGTCATAGAATAGCCCATTGGCGTTTGGGAGTTTCTTCCATTGATAACTCCTTTTGGTTTCCCTTTCGAACTCACAGGAGATTTCCCCTTTGCTTTGGCTCCTATCTTAGGGGAAGAAACTTGCCTAAAGAGATTCAACGGCCTGAAGGGGTTGCCATACCCAAAGGCGAAAGGTTGGGATGATAAGAGGCTCTAATCAAGGGGAGTTTGCCACATCTGACAAGATGGGATAGGTGTTGTGCTAGGGGAAGCTTCTTCTCCCTTTTTTGAGGCTACACCAGAAAGGTCATGTCACCCTTTTCCCCTTTTGCCCTCATTTGCACCTCGGGCTGTGTTAGAGCCGGATTTGAGGGAGTGGTTTTGTGTTAGGTTAGATCGAGTTTTTCCATCAAGATCAAGACTAGACCCTATGTCTAGGCTCATTTTGGTTTTGGGAGCATGTGATCCTTTATTTGTGGGTCTTGCTTTCTTATGTCTCACAAGCCTGTGGCCCATAATCTTCTTTCGGCTCTTCAGTCAAATTTCCCTCATCTTGGGATTTGCTCCCTTCCGTTTCAACCCTACCCTCATCCATGGGAGCATCCTCTGCCTCCATTCTCCGATTAGCCATGGGTTCCTTGATTGTATAGGGACAACTCCAGTGACCCACACGCCCACAGGAAAAGCATAACGAAATGATACCTTCATAATGCACTTCTTGCACCACCCCTTCAAGGAGGATTTGGCGTGTTAAGGGTTGGTTGAGGTCAACCTGAACACATATCCTAGCATAGCGCCCTCACGCTTCTATTGCAGTATTAGAATCAATCCTCAAGATTGGCCCAATAGCATTGCCGATATCCTTGAGCATTTCCATTTCATAGTACTTAATGGGAAGCTCTGGAAGCCTAATCCACACAGCTACCTTACTACATATGGTGGTAGAAGGCTTGAAGTTGGGTTCCCATAATATAATGGTTAGATAATGTTCACCGATGAACCAAGGCCCTCCTTTTAGGAAATTATCATAATCCTCAACTAAACCAAACCTTATGAGGAAGAAATCCTTACCCAAGTCCACACAGTCCAAACAGCTCGCTGACTTCCACATACTTAGTATTTTGGTGTGGAGGAAGTGATACCCGATTGACCGCCCAAACAGTTTCACTATTAAGGCATGAGTCCACTTTGCTCGGATGTGTTTCTGTTTCTCTGGAGTTAGACTAACTGCTACCATCCCCTTACACAACTCACCAATACCCACGACAGGCGCCGAGGTATTCTCACCTCTTACACTAAGGTGGAAGGCTTGAGCAAAGGCTCCTGGCATCTCCCCTACCATCTTATTCTTGTAGGATTGGGGAATCACAAACTCAAGGGCACTAGCCACTAGAGATTCTAGCCTTTTACCCCTATTTTTCAAAATATTTGGCAATATGCCCTTGTTTGGAAACTATTTAGGTTCGTGCTCCTGTTTCAAAACTCGATTTTATTAAAATCGAGTTTCAATCAAAAAACGCGATTGGTAGAAATTCAAGTATGGGGTGATCAAACTTAAAAAAAAAAAAAATTGCATGGAACTCGAGTTCATGGAGCTTGAGTTCCATACCTACAACTGTGTTTTATAAGACCTATAGCGGTGTTTTCTATGGAACTCGAGTTCCATGCATTTTTTTTTTGTTGTTAAGTTTGATCACCCCAAACCTATAGTTGAGTTTCATAAGACCTATAGCGGCGTTTTCTATGGAACTCGAGCTCTATGAACTAGAGTTCCATGCAATTTTTTTTTATAAAAGTTTGATCACCCCAAACCTATAGCTGCGTTTTATAAGACCTATAGCGGTGTTTTATATGGAACTCGAGCTGCATGAACTCGAGTTCCATGCAATTTTTTTATATATATATTTTTTAAAGTTTGATCGTGCATAATTCAATTTTAAATTAATCGAGTTTTTCATTAAAACTCGATTTTGAGAAAATCGAGTTTCAAAACAGAAACACGAACTTAAATAGTTTAGAAATAAGGGCATATTGCCAAATATTTTGAAAAATAAGGGTAAAAGGCTAGAATACTCCAGCCACCTCCTTAACTTTTTCGTGCTATGTTGAAATTCCGCATCTTTTTCTTTAGACCTCCCTTTTTTTTTTTTTTTTTGAGAAACTTCTCTAGACCTCTGGAGGTCAAATAACTCACAGTACATCTTTCATCTCAAAAGCACCATGCTGCTATAATTTTTTTTTTTTTAGTCCTATAGTTTCATTTTCATACATTTTAGTTTTTAATGAACAGTGTGACAGTACAAGGGTGATATTCGTAAAACATTTCCTTATTTTGGGGTAAAATACAAGACAAGACCTGAGAGAGAGAGAGAGAGCGATGGCGAAGTTTTCGGTGGGTGGAGAAGAAGATGGGGAAGGCCCCAGCAGTAGTCCTAGGCCAAAACGACTCAGGATCTCTGTCCAAGCCAACTTTCTGGACCAAAATGACCCACAACGCCAACAACAACAAGAACAAGAAGAAGGAGACGATGAAAGTTACGAAGAAGAAGAAGATGAAGAAGAAGGAGAAGAAGAAGGAGCCTCTTATGACGATGAAGAAGACGACACTGAAGAAGAAGAAATCGAAGAAGTAGAAGAAGATGAAGAAGAAGAAGCACAACAAGGAAACCAAGGTTCTGATGTCACTGTGGGACCCAGATCCACCATTGGTAATGATAGCCACGTTATTCATGTGGGTGACGGTTCCATTTCCGTGACTCTCACTGATCCAGAAGTCCTCGATTGCTCTATTTGCCTGGAGCACTTGTCCCCTCCTGTCTTTCAGGTCTCTTCTTTACCTTCTCTTTCACTTTTTTCAACTTGTTGGAAATATATGGGTTTGTTTCTGTTTTGGGTTCGTATGCGTGTAAAGATTGAATTTTTTGTTTGAATTTCTATATGGGTTTTGAGAGATTTTTGGTGATCACGTGGTGTGAGAAGTTTTAGAATTCGATTTGGTCACTTGGGTTTGAATTTTTTGTTTTGGCTGTTTTTGTATTTCTCTTGGTTTTTGTAAGAAGAGAATCATTGTCTGCTCCGGGGGAATTTTAATAGTTAGCAGTATTCAGTTGCATGTAACTGATTATGATGCTCTCCTAGGACCTTTAATGTAAAATTTAGTGATACTTATGTGTAAGAGGTTATACAGGGAGTACAAATTGACAGTAGCTACAACATAAATTGGATAAATTGTTAAAATTGTGGAGTTAGGAACTGAACTTATTGAGGATCGGGGAGTTTTTTTTTGTTTCCATATTGAGTCTACCTCAACTGCTTAAGTACTTTCCTTTTGGAAATTATTATTATTTGGGTATATGAAGGCCAGTTTGACATTGTAAGGACTTTTTAGTCTGAGGTGTAATTGTCCTCTGTCAAGTACTGAAATACTTTCTATAGAAAGCGGGGCTAATTAGCATCCATTTATGCTACACTTTTTTTTTTTTGATACAAGATAGAATTCTACTCTAATCTAATCTAAGTATATATGTGTGTGAAGCTCCTTCCTGGAGACTTGAACTCAGGTCCTTGCCCTCCACACTCCACAAGCACTTATACTTGTCGAGTGACCATCGCACCAAGGGTGCGCGGTGGTATTTATGTTGCACTTCTAATGGACCAGTGTAGTGTATGATTCACTTTTGCAGCTTTTGGGATGCGTCCATTATCATATAAGCTGTCCATTGTTACTTTGAAAATTCCTTTTAATAATGAAGCTTTTTTTTATTAAAAAAAAATTAGTGTATACCCAATAGATAATATACTGCCAATGAGTTCTACCACAAATGGCATCTGCTCCACTCTCAAAAGAAAAGTGTGGAGGGCAAGGTTGTGGGTTCATAACCCATTTGAGTGCGAGTGTAAACTTACAAATTAAAAAAGATAATATACTTCCATTTTAGCTTTGGAATGTTTAACATGCACATCATACTTCTTATAAAAAAAAAAAAAAAATGCTCATCATACTTAAGAAGAAGGAAATATACAGAATGCAGTAGATGGCAGTTTATGAAAGTCACAAAACCATCCTATATATTTTAGAACGTGGTTAATGCTAGTAGTTAGACATTCGCACTTTCTATCTTACATTGCTCAATTTTCTACTATTTTTTGTTTTTGTTTTTCTGATGTTTGGTGGGGGAAAAAATGATGTTTCTTCGTCCTGTATGTGTGTCTTTT
Source organism: Castanea sativa (assembly GCF_040712315.1). Taxonomy (NCBI): domain Eukaryota; kingdom Viridiplantae; phylum Streptophyta; class Magnoliopsida; order Fagales; family Fagaceae; genus Castanea; species Castanea sativa. The sequence continues at coordinate 45,118,603 of NC_134013.1, forward strand.
TTATTGCTGGGAGATATTGTCTCTTTGGCATGTGTGCGACTCCAAAACTTAATTAACCCTGAAGTCATTTTTATTTCCCAGATAAGGTAAAAAAAATTTATTAAAAAAATGAATTGTTTGACACTATATTATACAGCAAGTACACAAGAGTTTAATCGAAGGTCAATGTTGGGAAAAGCGAGATTGTCCCCGTTGGGGAGGTGAATAATCTAGATGCTTTGGCTAATGTGCTTCAGTGTAGAGTAGGCAGTTTGCCTATGAAATATTTGGGGATGCCTTTGGGATCTTCTTTTAAGTCTCCCTTGATCTGGAATCCTATTTTGGAAAAGATGGAGAAGAGGCTCTCTGGGTGGAAGCGTCTCTATTTATCTAAGGGTGGTAGGCTCATGTTATTAAAGAGTACTCTCTCAAGTCTACCGACATACTTTCTATCTCTCTTTACTATTCCTAAAGCAGTGGCGACTAGATTGGAAAGTATTCAGAGGAATTTCCTTTGGGGGTCTTCTGAGGGGGGTTTTAAATATCCTTTGGTTGCTTGGGATAAGGTGTGTTTACCCGTTGAGTTGGGTGGATTGGGGTTAAGAAAGGTGGTGTCGTTTAATCAAGCTTTATTAGGGAAGTGGCTGTGGAGATATGGCCATGAAGATACCCACCTGTGGCGTCGGGTTATCTCTTCAAAATATGGCGAGGATCAAAGAGGGTGGAGGTCTAGAGACTGCAGGAGGTCCCATGGGTGCGGCCTTTGGAGAAGCATTAACGAAGGTTGGGAGGACTTTTCTAAGCATCTTTCTTTTGTAGTGGGGCAAGGAACTTGTATCCGTTTTTGGCATGATAGGTGGATTGGTGACGATACCCTAAAAGTTCTCTATCCTGAGCTTTTTGTGTGTTCAGCGGTCAAGGATGCCTGTATCTCTGAGGTTTTGTGGATTCCAGAAGGGGGTACTGTTAGAGTATGGAATTTAACATTTTATAGAGCGTTTGAAGATTGGGAGTTGGCTGCTTCTTATTCTCTTCTCCGGCTTATCCAATCCCGCATTCCACAGGGTAGTAGGAGAGATACCCTTTACTGGCGGCTTAAAGGAGATGGTATGTTTGACACTCGGTCTTACTACCTCGCGATCCGAGGTGCTCCGAATTCTTGGCTTCCTTGGAAGGGGGTTTGGAAACCGAAGATCCCCAAGCGCGTGGCTTTCTTTCTGTGGTCTGTTGCTCATGGTCGGATCCTCACCTTGGAGAACCTTATGCTTAAGGGTCGGCCTTTGGTTAATAGGTGTTGCTTATGTTGCAAGGATGGGGAGTCGGTTAACCATCTTCTTTTGCATTGTCCTGTTACCCATTCTCTTTGGTCTTGTATGCTTCAGACCTTTGGGATTCTTTGGGTTATGCCAGGGTCGGTGGCGGAGTTGATTCCTTGTTGGCATCAGTGGCTTGGAAAGGATAAGTCGGACATATGAAATATGGTTCCAGGGTGCTTAATGTGGATTGTGTGGTTGGAACGAAATCGTCGTTCCTTTGAAGACAAAGAGAAGACCTTGGTTGAGTTGAATCTATTATGCCAGCGTAGTCTCTTAGAGTGGTCTCGTTGTTGGGGGTTTTCTAATTGCTCTTCTCTCGCTGAGTTTTTGCCCTCCCTTAACTTTGTTTCCTAGTAGATTTTTCTTATTGTTCATCATCATGAACTCCTTGTATGATTTTCTTTCCTATATTTATAAAAGCTTCCGGTTTACTTATCAAAAAAAAAAAGATTTACAAGGAGATTCTCAATATCCCTAAACTAATTGAACAAGGATCTCAAATAAGAGTTTCAATTGAAGCTGCAAGGTCTCAACCCATAAAATGTCCTAGAATTATCTTCCCTCCATATACTCCACATCAAGCATAAAGGAATAGCTTTCCACACATTAACCCTGAAGCCTTGGTCTTAAGAAGGACCTTTCATTCTAGCTTAGATTCCCTCCCCCCCCCCCCCCCCCCCCCCCCCCAAAAAAAAAGCTTTAAGTTTTATTAACAAATAGAGTTGTGTAGCCCAAGTACACAGGAATATACACTGGATACTCACAAAAGAAATTTGAGCTTGTTTGTAGGCTTGTGGAGGTGGGAATTCAGAATTATCAATTACTTGGATTGCATCAATAGCAAGCTCTAAATTTTCTTAACTTTAAATAGATTGCTGGGAATTGACATATTAGTAACAGAACTAATATTTTCTGATATGACCAATGTTATTAAAAGCACACTTAAAGCTCAAAGCTCAAAGCCCCCCAAAAAATTCTCACTTAATGAAGCACTCTTTAGGCACACTTTTTGGGCACTTTTTGAATAAGTAAAACATGCCTAGGCGCGCTTTTTTATTTTATTTCTAGAAAAGATATGGAATATCAAAATTAATTGTTTGATCTTGAAAGAAATGACATGGGCCGATGATTTACTAAAGGTGTTGTACTACAAAAATAATTTTTTTATTTACATGTCAAAAGATATGAACAAGATTAATTTACTGTTCTTGTGCTTTTTGGTCTTTGATTTTTAGATGTATGTTGATTGAACCATATACATCATTTGATCATAACTGTCATGGTTATGCAGCAAAACAGAATTCTATAAAATGTTATGTTTAAACTTCCTACAACTAGATTATTTTGTTATTCTCAGCAAAGAAAAGATCATTTTGTTATTGTCCATTGATAATTGTTTTTAGTTAACTATATAAAATTCTTAAGAAAATTATTTAAATTTTGAACTTAACAAATATTATACAATTGCACTTACTTAATAGGTAAAATATACAAATTTTGAGTTTTGATAACTTTTTTACTATGAGTCCGTTTGGATAGAACTTATTGCTGAAAACTGAAAACTGAAAACACTGTACAAAAATAAATTTTTAATGGGTAAAAATTACTGTTCATCCCAAAAAGTATTGTTCATTGGCCTAAAATCACTGTTCATGGCCAATGAACAGTGACATATGCGAGTGGAAAAAAAAAAAAAAACGGGCTGGACGTGGACGTGCTGTGCTATCCAAACGCATTCTATATCTTACGAATGTTTTTATTAAAGGTTACTAGATATTATATTTGAAAAGTTTGTGCTTTTCTTCAATCAGGCATGCGCTTGCGCTTTGTGCTTTGTGCTTTGTGCCTAGGCTCGAAGAGGCCTTTGCACTTAAGTGCACTTGACTCTGTTACCAAAACTAGATATAACTCATTTTTTTGATCATATCTGTTACCTTGTAAGTTTTGGTGTAGTTTTTACTTCATTTTCCTGTCATCTTGTAATGCTTTTGCATGCTTCTGTGTGTTCTATTCTAGTACACTAAGTTATCATGAATTAGAGATTACTATCCCTATTGGATATTACTGATGGACATATTTCCTGTATCTGATTGCTACAACATATTCTTAGGTTTGTTCTGACAACCTATGTTTGTTGCAATGCTTTCACACATGAACCAAACTTGCTTTGCCTCTAACATTTGTTCATGGATAAAATATGCAAAAAGATAAAGGTTTTCTGCTATATTCTGGAGAAATTTTAGGTAATACCAGGTGCTGACAATGGATGCTCACTGGTAAAGATTGCTTGAAAGCATAATTGTTGTCTTCACCTTTGTGTGCAAATGCTGACAATGGATGCTTGGTTTAAAATCAGGATTTACTTTGCTAAAATTAGAGAAAACATTTTACAGCAAAGAGTTTGCCTAATACACATCAAGAAGGTAGTGTTCTTATTGTCGTTTCTTCTAAATATTGGCTTGCAATGAAAGGTTGAGCTCAAGCTTGTCTTCATGCTGGACTGGCTTGCTTGATTGTTTAATTTCACTGAACATTAGATGGTTTGTTATGAAGAGATATAATTTTTAATTGAAACTCTTATTTGTTTTCCAAGGTTTCATTTTTTCTTTCTTCTCTCATATGGATGGTTAAGTAGTAATAAGGTAGTCAGTCATGTCTTGATAATGCCTAAATTATTCAAGTGCATATATGGAGTCTTGTTGAAGTATTACAGTATTAGTTATGGTTTGGATACATACACATTGAGCCGAAAACTATGTTAATGGGTATGCATGAATAATACTTATAATTTGGAATTGTCATGGCATTTAAAAATTGATTAAGAGAAATATAGTATTGGTTACCCCAATATATACTATTTGATGTTTCACGAATTGGAGATTTTTTAAAGAATTTTTCCCCTTTATTTATGCCAAATTCAGTTATCCATGTTGTTGCCTCTTCCATGTACATCATCCACGGCATACATATTTTATATATCAAATCCAATCTACTAACGTTCTGTTTGCTTGCATGACAATTCAGTGTGAGAATGGGCATATAGCTTGCTCTTCCTGCTGCAACAAACTTAAGAATAAATGTCCCTCCTGCTTTTGGCCTATTGGTTATAACCGTTGCCGAGCCATTGAGAAGGTTCTAGAAGCAGTCAAAATTCCATGTCAGAATTCTAAGTATGGTTGCAAAGAAGTGGTTTCTTACAGTAGGAAAAGTGACCATGAGAAGACATGTATATATGCACCTTGTTCATGCCCCCTTTCACATTGCAAATTCATTGCTTCATTCAAGCAGATATATGTTCATTTCAGTAGCAAACATACAAATTCTGCAGTAGGCTTCAAATATGATTCCAACTTCTCTGTTTCCTTAACTCTTACTGACAAATTTCTTGTCCTCCAAGAACAGAGCAACGGTGTTTTGTTTGTTCTTAATAATTGTGTTGACCATCGTGGGAATGTGGTGACAATTAATTGTGTTGGGCCCAGCTCAACAACAGGAGGGTTCTCCTATGGTCTTGCGGTAAAAACTCAAGGAAGCTCTCTCCGATTAGAATCTTTTACAAAGAACAGTCAACATCGGGTTGATAGTCCTCCTTCAACAGGATTTCTTCTAATTCCAACTGATTTTTTTGGTTCTTGTGGCCAGCTCAAGCTGGAAGTCTACATTAAGCGTAATGCTGCATGTGGCATTACTTCTTTTGGGATTGCCCGAGGAAGAATTGGTCCTGTTTAAAGTAGCTGATGTTATTGTAATATGTTGTATTGTTTTGGAGAATGATTCAGGCTATAGGGATTGCTGTTGATAAATATATATAAAATCATCTCTTTAGAACATAAGTTCCATTATCTATTTGACTATTTGATCTTCATACTTTTTCCTTCTCTTAAAATTATGCAGTTACTTCTCGCTGATGTGTTTTGGTTCAATTGACATTTTACTACCACAATAAGAATGGGGGGTGGGGTGAGGAATGTGAGGTCATGGCTTTCATACTCACTAGGAACCTGAGCGTTAGTAACCTAACTAGCCTTGCACAAATTTTATTACTTGGATCATTTCATAGGTTCCCGCCCCCCCAAAGTATTATTCTTGTAATTCTTTTTGCTGATGTTGTTTTATTGTAAGGATGTACCTAACAAGTATATGCAATGCTAAAACGAGAGAAGTCTCTTTAAACAACGAACGAATCTTTATTTGGTGGTAGTTTTACCATACTTCAACATTTAATATGTGCTATGTGCTGAGATGATATGGTATCAAACAAGGGGAAAAAATGCCAGATTGAATAATGGCGTTCATTCAGTAATTTGATGCTAAAGTAAATATAACCTGCCGCCAGCTAAGCATTGATAATCTTTTGCTTCAAAGTTAAATGATAGCTGCCCATAATCATAGTTATCTATTTTTTGGGACACAGAAAGGAACCATTTGTCTAAAATTGGGATATTTTTATTTTTTTTTTTCGATGGAAGAATTGGTATGAATTTTGTGTGCATTTGTAAGTGCTTTAGAGGAAACCTCTGGTGATTGTGACCTTGGAGCATTAGGCTGTCTCCCTCAGATACTGATACCAAAAGTGATTTTTTTTTTTTTTGTAGTGCTGAACTAGAACAAAGTTCATCTCCAAACTAGTTTGGGATGAAACTCTACAAACTTCTCATATATCTTTATATTGAGTGTGAAATTTGAAAATCTAACCGTTGGATTGCATACTCTTATTATATTTTTCAATTTTTTGTGATCTAAAATTATATATAAAAAATAAGTTCATTGATTGAATAGTAAATGACATCCGATTTGAATGTAATTTGATATGCATGTTAAGAACATAAAAAACATGAAATATAATGGTTAGATTTTCAAAATTCAAACAAAAACAAGAGATATATGAGAAGTTTGAGGAGTTTCCCTCCAAACTAGTTTGGAGAGAAACTTTGTTTGCTGAACTATTTGCAAGGATACTAGTATGTGTATCATAAAATATGACCACTTTCGCCGTAGAGCATAATTTTAGCAAATATTTAGGAGAAAGTCACTCAACCAAACTTAATTAGGTATGTAGCACCCATTTGGAACTCGAGTTCCAAGTATTATGAGCTCACGTGGCAATTTGATATGGATTTAAAAAAAAAAAAAATCACATGGAACTCGAGTTTGACAAACTCAAGTTCCATTTAAGCAATATGAGACAATGACTTTTGAGTAGAGTTGTGGTGTGTCTTTGTGTTAGAATCCCTTTCCCTCTCCCTCGTGTGTGTGTGTGTGTGTGTGTTTGTTTCTCAAAAAAAAAAAAAAAAAAACTTAAGATTTATTGAAATGGTTGAGTAAATATTTTTTGATAGAACCCGAGTTTGTTAAACTTGAGTCCCAATTTTTTAATGCACATGTCCCAACTATCTCTTTTTTTAAAACTCAAAGATTACAAATTAATATAGTAATAAGCTGTTATTCTCATGCCAAACTCTCTCTGATGTTACTTCACACCCAACAAATCTCTTCATTGATCATTCTAAAAAATTTAAAAACTTATTTCTTCTTCAATTTGCAGGTAAATATCTAAACCTCATTCATTTTTTTTGGTTAGATCTAGTTAATATAAGTTTTCATTTCTTAGATATATATACTCATACCACTTTATAGTGTTTATGGGTAATGTGTTATTTGTTCTTTGTAATGTTTTGTTTTTTGTATTTGTAATGTGTTGTTCTTTGTTCTTTGTTCTTTGTACTTTGTAATGAATTATTCTTTGCAATGTGTAATGGGTTGTTTTTTGTAATGGTTTGATATGGGTAGTGCGTTGTTATTTGTTCTTTGTAATGGGTTGTTGTTTGTAATGTGTATTTGTAATATGTTATTTGTAATGTGTAACAGGTTGTATTTGTAATGGGTTGTTATTTGTATTGGGTAGTGATCAAAAAAAAATTTAGCGTGAGTATAAAATTTTGAAATTGAAGCTGGAATGACATCATTTTATTTGGTGGACCATACAATGTTATAAGTAATGTTTATATTTGCTAGGACAAAATATTTTATAGTTCATATTGGATAAAAGTGTTTTATTTGTCACAAACTTTTAGTAATCTCATCTAACTTTGAATAGGCTTGTGATGACTTCAATTGATTTATATATGTATTGTGGTGGGGAGTCCTGTAGTGATGAGATTCATGGAGTGACGTATGAAGGGCCAAGTAAAAAGTTAGAGATTATTCAACTGAAAAAAAAAGGAGACCAGTTTGAAAAAAAAGAAAATAAAAAAGAAAATTATGAAAGAAATGGATTTGGATTGTCGGTTCCATGAAATAACAATTAGACATCGTGCTTTTCATGTAGTCTTTAGTGATAGTATTTTCTTCACTCTTATATCTATTAAAGGAGACAAGCATGTTAAGATTATGTTTGATAGGATAAACTTGATGCCTCAGTTAAAAGCTGTTGAGTTGTATATAAGTGTGAAGCCTCGTACAAAAGTTGGCAGTAAAAATGTGCAATAAACAACTTTGGAAGATGGTGGAGGAGAAGAATTACAATTAGTACATCCAGATGGTCATCTGGCTCTTACCTGATGCACCACTATTGGGGGTTATACGCTACCATGTGACGAGACACCAACTCCAACGGAGGTTTGTGGATCTAGTTATCAACGCGAATATATTCCATCTCTAGGGGGAAGAAAAAATTGATATTGATCTTGATAAAGATGAGTATGAAGAGATGATTGTGAGAGATGACTTCCACAAGTATGTTCATCACTATGAAAATGCTGACAATATTCATAATGATGTTGTTGATGATCATGATCATGATGCTATGGAATTTCATGATAATGATGTTGTAGGCGATGATATAGGTGCGCAACATGTTACGAATACAATCCTTAACTATGATGCTTCTACTCGTCATTCTATGCAACACTTGGGATAATATAGTTGATCTTCATATGTTGAAACACCATATTCATCTAGTTGGGAGTGATTGTCGATGCCTCGCAACGGTCGACCACCTTACGCGGCGACGCTCACGTGCCTATGTGTCTGCTTGCTGAGCTCGGGTGCTATGAAAGAAGGGTTAAACCTCTGGTGTGTGACTAAATTGAGTCAATTTTAATCTATTATTACCAAAGGTAGTGAAGTCACCACCAATCATTGGGGTTTTCTAACGTGTGATTGGTCACCTGATTCTATTTGATTTTATAACCAGTCAGTCCTAAGCTAAGAAAAATGGTTGTTTTTCCTAATCTAATGTTGATGGTAAAAAAATCTTGATTCTTGAGTTCAAAAGTTTGGTTATGTGTGGGGAAGGTGTTAGGCACCCCACAATGCCGTCCAGAGACAGTCCTTTATTTTGGTAAAATATTAATTTTTAGATATTGACAATTAAAAACAAGCTATTGGCATTAGCTCTTAGGACTTTAGAAGAATTGGGCTTTGAGGTTTGGTTTTGGAAAGGGGTGTGACCTTTATTGATACTTTGCTAGCACATTTGTAATTGTTACCAAATTTCCATGATGAAAATTCAGCAACATTTCACCTTATTTTCTCCTCATCTTGAAGATGCATAATACAAAATCTTTTTTTTTTAAAAATGATTTTCTATTTTTTAAAAAAAAAAAACTGAAAAACATAAAACAAAATAATCCTAGAATGCAATGTATGAATGTTATGCAAATGCAATCCTAAAGAAAAACAGTTTTGGTCACAAGCAATAGAAAGAATTAACACAAGGAACATGTCAGAGAGATTCACTGAGATTGAGTCTTTTGCATCTAGACCCTTTTAGATGCAAACTTGGAGATGGAATTTTTCCTAATTTCAGCTTCAGTATTGGTATAAAGGTTAAAAACCTTTACCAACTCATGAATAAGTGCAACATGATCTTGTGCTTTTGGCACAAACACTTTTTGTTTGGGAGATTGCTTTAAAGCTTGCAACTTAAATCAATTTGGTCTAGTATGCCCAGCTCTACCACAAAAGTGACAAAACCACTGAGGTTTGTGGTTTTTCTTGCATCCAGATTGATTAGAATTTTTAGTTTCAGACTTACTCAGATCTACCCTAGTTCTTCTAGAAGCAGGAGCTACTTCCTTATGAACCTTAAGTTTAAAAAGAGTTTGATGAACAACAAAAGTTGATGTAGCAGGTACAAACTTAGGAGGATTCACTACAGTGGTAGATCCATTCTCAACAAATTCTAGATCTGTCTTGTCAGAAATAGACTTTTGTACATGTAACATCTCATCTAGCTTAGAGGTAGAAGTTCTATCTATTTGTTCTCTAGCAATAGATAATTCTAATTCTAAACGTTTAACCTTTTCAAGAAAAGACATGTTCTCAATCTTAACGAAGTTCAAGAGTTCATTAGCATCAAACAACTTTAGTAGCAAATTTTTCTTTTCTTGTTCAAGAGAGTTTATCTTTTTCAAGCCTGATTCAACACTCATAGCATCTTTAGCTGCTATCTTGCAAAGCTTGTTATAAGCTTCCTACAAATCTGCATTCTTAGAGAGTTCCCCATTAGAAGGGTTCTTATCAGCAGTCTCAATTTCACTTACTACAGCAGTAGCAGTGAAAGCCATGAAGTTTCCTTCTTGATCACTTTCAAACTCATGATCAGAAGCTTTATCATCACTCAAAGTAACAGCCATAGCCTTACCTTTTGATCTCAAGAAAGTTGGACACTTAGATTTCATATGACTGTAACCTTGACACCCATAACACTGTTGTCTTAAAGAATTATTTAAAGACTAACCTACTTTTTCTTTTTAATTTTTCAGCAATATTGTTTTTGGCAGTGTCATTCTTCTTCACATTCTTAGTATCAACATTATTTCTATTTCTTGCACTCCTATTATTATTTCTCAAAATATTTCTAAAGCTCTTAGCAAGATAAGCAATCTCAGTAGATGAGAGTTCATCATCAAAATCACAATCATCAACAGATTTTAAAACCATAGATTTGGATTTATTAATCTTTGGTAAATTAGATTCATAGGACTGAAGAGATCCTACAAGTTCATCTACAGGGATAGAGTCAACATTTTTATTTTCAGTTATGGTAGTCACTTTGAGTCTAAAATCTTCAGTCAAAGATCTAAGAATTTTCCTAACAATTTTAGGTTGATCGTAAACTTCACCCAAATTAAAAGCAGAATTTACAATATCATTTAACTTAGCATAGAATTCATCAAAAGACTTATCATCAGACATTCTAATACTTTCATGCACTGTTTGCAAGATGTTCCAAGCAGTGTGAGCAATCTCCACATTTGAGATTCTCTTAAATTCTTCCATAGACACAGCATTGAATATTACATTCATAGCCTTGCTATTTAAGCTTGCTGCTTCCTTTTGGGCAGTAGTCCATTCACCAATTGCAATGGTTGGTCTTTCCAAACCGTTCTTAACAGATTGCCAAACTCTCTCACCAATGGATTACAAGAAGGCTTTCATCCTAACTTTCCAGTAAGCATAGTTATTTCCATCAAAGTGTGGGGGGATCACAAGAGAGTGATTGTGTTCCATGACAGCAGGGGTCAAGAATCAACTCTAGGTTAAAAACCTATAAACAAGAACTAACCCACTCTGATACTAATTGTATGTTCGTTTAGACCCCTTAAACCAAATAGTTTAACCTAATTTATTAACCAAGTGATTAGTTAGATTAATTTTCAGATCTAGGTTAAACACAAATAAATCATATCATACAAAGACGCGGAAAAGTAAATAACACCACGATATGATGATCTAGGAAAACCAATGAAATTAACTGTTTCAAGGTAAAAACCTAGGGAGGATTTGACCTAGCTAGCCTCAACGTAAACTAAATCCACTATAAGAGAATTGGAGTTTTTACAAAATATTTAAGCCTAAATCTAATGCTACCTCCAGTAGTAACTTACGAACACGACCACATGCAAGCTTCGAATCCACGGACTCCTTCTCTTCTTGGATTTACAACAACACAAGCCGTCTTACTTGTGTCTTTGAGATCCCACTCAAAAGTTTCAGATCACCTTCACTTGTTGATCTTGATGTGGCAACAATGTTCTACCAATGCTTGATTGTTTTTTGGCTCCAGTAGATTCTTGTGCAGTTAGAAGGTACAAAACCTCTCAAATCTCACAAAGAGTAACACACAAGTCTTCTTTAGCACCCTCAAAATGTGGCTAGGGTTTTTATTTTATACTAGTAAGTTTCCCGTGCGATGCACGGATACTGTTGTAATGTTTTATGTAAATTTTTTTTTGGAAAATATTATACATTTATCATGGCATATTTATTATAAAACTTTGTTAGTAATGAGTTCATCATAAAAAGTAACAATTATAAATTGCACATATATATCTATTATAATTATTGTTCAAGTAATGAGCAATAATTAAAACAGCTTAGAGTAATATTGTATAATAAAAGTTGATAAAAGCATTTTAATTCATTCTATATTACTGATTTTTATTATATGATGTAATAAAAAGCTTCATTACGATTTTGTTTTTTTTTTGTTTCTTCAATCTTTGTTATTGTGGTATGGTGATGCTTGTTATCATCATTAATTTCTCCATCTTCAACGTTTGAAGTTTAGTTCATCCATATTTGTTCAATTTTTGACCTTTCATCATTTTTTTTCCTTTTGTTGCATCATTTGTGTTAATCACTAATGAATCGGCTTCGAGAGACTCTTGATTGGATTTTACAAAGTTTGGACTTTGTCGCTAAGATTTTTCATAGTATTTGCTTTTATATTAAATTTCAATAATGTTACAGTTTTTTGTAAATTTTTTATTTATTTATTTATTTTTGTTAATTTTGGAATAGTGCAGCAAAAAAAAATTAATATAGCATATTGAATTGTGTATTTTTTTTTCTTCCATACCTTTTTATCATTTGAAAGTGCATCAAAAATCTTAGCAACTATATAATTTTCAAAACCATCATTTAGATTGAATTTATTCAAATGGAGTAGAGAAATCCATTTTTTTCCTATTTTTTTTTTTCAAATCACGTGGGATTCGTTTTCCAATATCAATATTTTTACAATAATTTAAATAAGTAATACCTCAGTTTATATTTCAGCAAGATCTCTTGTAGATTCATTTAGGATTTTCTCGGCATCTTGATCAAATATCACAAAATTTGTTTTGTTAGTTGCATCAAAAACTTCAATTTGAATCATGTATCTGAAGTAGTTTGCAATTGTATATATATAGTAGTTATAGTGAGATAAATATATTATAAATATTTAGAGAGTATATAATTAATGTGAGTGCCTCTAACTTTGGGACAGAAAGATTTATTTTTGTTTCACATTTTGCACACCAAAATGATTTTGCTTGTGATTTGACATTCCTTTCATAAAGTACGCACAAAATGTAATACCAACCTATTATTGTATCAATGTTACTTATTATTGCAATACCTTAGCAGTTCACATCTTGCAAAGAACTTTGAAATTAATATGCATTATTTTTTCGATGTAAATGATATGATGTATCATTATTTTTTTACGTAGATGATGAGTATAATTTGAAATGATTAACAAACTTATTTCTTAGGATCTCATTCAATGCATTTTATCTTTACTATTGTCTTCATATTATTTAAAGATAAATCCTCCTATGAAAATTGTTTTGCATATATTTTGGTTTTTCTTGTAGAGGATCATGTTTTTTACCATTCCTATAATTGAATTTTTTTTAAAGAAAATATTAAGTTAATGGCATTTTGTGAGATAATATATGATATTTATGAAACTTTTTTGTTATTATAAATTTTAGAAATATGTACTTGTTAATTATTTTAGCAACCTCAGGGATCTTAAGATTATATATATTTTTGTTGCATTGGTCAATGACAGAAACTTGTCTGTATAATTTGCATAGAACATTATTAATAGACAAAAGCATATTGAATTGAAATTGGGGAAAAATAAAGACATGATTTCATGAGAATGAGATTTTCTAGAAGTATCATCTATACGTGGGGGGAGAAAGAAGAGAGTTCGTAAGAGGGTAAGAGTTTTTGCTTTGATTTACACCTGGGAATGGTCAAACTTGGGTCATAATATGTAAGGTAAGAACTGTGCTTGAGTTTTTCATAAGGTTTGGTCTATTTTTAAAAGATAGTCCATTTTATAGTGAACAAATTTTGGTCTAATGGGTCTAATTGTCAAGAATAGCCCATATTTTATATAATAATAAAAAGAAGTTACTATGATCAATTGGGTAACTATAAAAAAACTGAATAAAAAGAGGTAAAAAATGCTAAATTTATATAATGGTAAAAATAAGTTACTATGATTTATTGGGTAATGGTTAAAAAAATTTAATGAAAAAAGGTAAAAAAAGGTTAAATGCAATATTAGAGTGCCACGTGGCAGAACCTTATGCACTCTCACATGAGGTCTCTGCTTTTATATATATATATATATATATATATATATATATTGATATTGATATTGATGTGGAGAAGTTTAGATGAAACCCTAAACGTTTTTGCGGGCTTTGGGCCAATTTAAAAATTCTACAAAAAACTGTGTTTGCAATTTTTGATCAGTCGAGCCTAATTCTCGATCGATCAAGAAAGGCAGAACTTCACCTAAACACCTAGACTAGACATTTTTTGTTCTCGGTTTGCCAACATAATACAACAATGATTCTAAATCTTTAGAACCTAACAAGAGCACTTGTTTATATGTAATTTTAGTTTGTATTTGGAAAGGTATTAATGCAACCCGATATATTGACAAATGTTATAGTTTGAGGCAATGACATGACAACTATTCACATGATTGTCTTGTGCCCAAGGATAAGTCATTGTGGCAGGAGGTTAACAGCCCAACATTGTCCCCTGACCTCGAGATGTTGCGTGCCAAAGGTCGACCTATGACATCAAGAATCAGGAAGGAGATGGATTGGAGGGAGAGTCAACCCAAACTGAGATGTGGAGTGTGTCATGAATAGGGGCATAACAGCAGAAAAGTTTGAATGTGATTTGCGCATCAACAAGTAGTCATATACTAAACTAGATACGCAAGTGACTATTCAATTATGTCCGGATTTATGTATTAAAAATACTACCATGTTTCTGAATAAATTCTTTTTATACGTTAAAAAATATTTTTGTTAATGTGTTTGCTAATGATCAACATATTTAGTTGACATTTTTTAATTTGTCTAATGAAAAAATTTTCATTTACAAACATGTTGCAAGGATGATGCAAGGATGATTGGATTGGCATTTTGTTCGTCATTATAGTTACAACTTTATGTTTTGTTTACAATTGGCTACATTATTACTTCGTTTATGTAAACGACAATTTTATTAGCCACAATGCGCCTCCAATATAACTATGTTCTTAGGCTAATTTTTTGTTTTGGAAATTTGAATTTGAGGCATGGTCTTGCAAGAAGATCATTAAGGTAAGTGTCAATTTCTTGTAAATGAAGTCTACATTGTGCATAAAGGGTTACTATTTGCTGAACCTGTGATGGGTTGTGATTTTTTAATGAATTTATTTTGTTGCAAATCTTAATTTTGTTTATGAAGTTAACTGAAATCAGTTGCTGCCTCACAACTGAAAACAAAATTATGTGGGCTAAATCGTGGCCTATTCATATTAAATGGTGGACTTGTAAATTATTGATGTTGACATGTGAAAAATGCCTGGTACTTGTCAACAAATACCATACTTCCTAGTAGGGCTATTATAGCAGCGACAATACTGATGCATTTGCTCCTTATTTGCATCAGGAGGCAACGGCTGTTCAATTCAATTGATGAGTGCTTTTATTTGAATAATTGTGACCACCTAGCATGGTTTGTTGGACATTTGGAATTTCAAATCCAAGCATTTGATGACACAGCTCTTTCCAGTCTCTGTTAGTGCACCAAACCATTGCTTCATCTTCGATGGGCATCCCCATAATAACTTCCTCATCTTGTAGTGTGATCGTCATTTCACCATGCGGTAGGTGGAATGTGTGGGCCTCTGGCCACCATCACTCAACAAATGTGTCTGTTAGAGATGTATTAGTCCAATGTAATAGGCCCAAGCCCAATCTTTCTATGCGTTTTAGCCAAGTCTCCTACTTGTATACCAATGTTTTGGTTCTTTGTAACACATGATTTGTGTTACATTCTCATATATTAAAGATGTAGCTCTTTAGGGTTTCCTCCTTAGATGTAAGCCGTTAAGCTAAACCATAGAACCATCATGTTCTTGTGTTCTATACTTTATGTTTCTGCTTTTACATCTATTTAGTATATTAAACATGGTATATCAATGCTAATATTTAACATGGACAAAAAATAATTGAGTTTGGACTTATTACATTGGGCTAATATATCTCTAATAGTAGTGATTAGTGCATGATCAACCCCGTACATACCCTCTAAACCAAGCAACTTCATAATGTCAATGACACGATCATCTACCGTAAGAGGTCAACGTGTCAACCCTTCATGGCGACATCAACACATAGGATCTTGCAAATGTTAAAACAATAGATTAATATATTTTACTACAACAAGTACGTAATATGCCATCGATTACTAAAATTTCATTGAATAATGAAAATAGGTAACCCATATACAAAAGGGGAACACAAGAGGTACACCAAGCTAAGTGAATGCCATTAACATCAATAACCGAAGCCTCTACTGGCACCACAATTTTCCACGTCACCTTTCTTTTTCTTTTCTTTTTTATAATTCTTTTTAACGTTTCACCATAATTATTTTTGTTTAATTCAAACTTATTAAAGAGTGAAACTCTATATTTCTAATAAGTCCAACTTAAACTATGAAACTCTATCTCTCTAACAAATCTAACTTAAACTTGAATTCAAAGTATATAAATTTCTTATTTTGGTGTATTACCATTCTTCATAGATAATTGATCAATTACCATTTCCTAGGATAAACTCAATAAAATTTCTGTCTCCCCTCTCTATGTCGTGTTCCTTTTTTATTTTCTGCCATGATTTATTATAATTTCCCAAAAAAAAAATGATTTACTTTTAACTTTCTTTTAATGTAAAGTTTAAAAGGAAAAAAAATCACTCATCTCACATAATACAGTAGATGGAGCATAGATTCAAAACATTAGACAAGATTTTGTTCAATAAAACCACAAGGCTTAAAATATGTTGTAAATAAAAAGTCTTTATAGTGTCTCATTTAAAATATGTTGTAAATTACCACTGCGCACCCTTGGTGTGGTGGTCACTCCACAACTATAAATGATTGTGGGTTGTGGGCGGTAAGGGCCGGGGTTCAAGTCTTTAGGAGGGAGCTTTATACACATATACACTTAGATTACGCTAAAGTAGAAATTCTATCTTGTATATAAAAAAAAATATGTTGTAAATTATTAGGTGCCGGTTTCATTATATGTTGTATAGAAGAATTCTACTGCAACTTCTTATACAACACAGTAATTAAGATGCTTGGTAGGAATCATTATAATTTTTTCAAACAAAATTATTATTATTTAGTCCAAACTTAACAATGAGTAAAACTCTATCTCTCTAACAAGTCCAATTTAAACTCAAACTCATCATTATCATTTTTTTAAAAAAAAATTATTTTTGTTTAGTCCAAACTTAATAAGGAGTGAAACTCCATCTCTCTAACAAGTCCAACTTAAACTCAAATTCAAACGTTGATAATTTATCTCCAAATTTGCGAGGTTAATCATGAACACTATAAAAGTAGTGCAAACCCCAATATATATATATATATATATATATATTTTTTTTTTTTTTCAAAAAAAGCCAAGTAGAGGTATGAGCTCTTCTTATGTTATTTTCTTTTCTTCTACTTTGTTAAAAAAAAATTTTATTTTATAGTTTTTCATGTATTTTTTTTTTAAAAGTAATTTTTGTACATGAACCACCAAACTCTCTTTAGCCGTTTTTTACAAGATAAAAAAAAGCTTGCAATAATTAAAATTTAAGGTTGTTGCTACTGCATATGTCTTTACTTTCCCTCACGATATGAAAGTATATTAAGAGGAGGTATGACTTTCATTATTTCAACATGGGCTCCAGCTCAACATTTTTTAGTGTGAGTTCGTGTACTTTTTTCTTATTTTTTGTAAGTCATTGCACGTTCAAGTAATGAATTCTTCATCAAATTGTAACACAAATTGAAGTCATACAAGAGCAAATCATGCAATGATGTAATTTCTTAGTCAATTTAAGATTTTATAAAATTATTTTAGTCTACCTCAAAAATAGGTAGGTTCCCGTGCGTAGCACGAGTTAGCTACTAGTACTTATAATTTCCGCTTCTTGCTTAGAAATGTGTAATCCCATCATCAACCACAACCACACAATAGTACTTAACAATTTTGACAAGCCCAAATCAATATCCAAAAGTAGTAGTATAATCTATAAAATTAGATTAAAATGTCGTTTGTGATGAATTTATATATTAATGCTTTGAAATTATAAAATTAACACTTTTGTACATATTAGTCTTCAAAATGCATTGCTAAAATTATTCATTAACAAGAAGCATCATGAGAATTTTTTTTTCCAAGCTTGCGGGTTTCTAAAGCAATTCTGATCGATGATCTTTTTGTTGCATCAAAACTCTAGGATCAATGGGTCCAAGATGTACTAACATGCGGCAAAAAGTTTTCGTGTGATATCAGATAAAAGAGTATTATGGGATCAATTAAAGCAAATAAAAGAGAAAACAAAAGTAGACAATTAAAGTAAAAATGAAAACCTTCTAACGAAATTCTTTTACATATATAAGAAAAAATCTAATGATAATTTGTCCTTATGAGACCGAAAATGTGATGTCCCAATTTGATTGATTGTGTGATGTGTGTGGGTGTGTGATGGGTCCCACATTGAATATTTACTAGGTAGATTTGGGTTTTATTAACAACTTTAAGGAGCCTCAATTGTGGCTAGTCCTTTTGAGGTATAGTGCAGATGTGGCTAGTGCTTTTCTTTAGGTCGTTACATATGGTATTAGAGCCGGCCCTGTAACCCCATATGGGTTCAGAGAGACTACCCCACAAAGTGGGTTCTAACAAGGACATTAGGGATTTAAGTGGGGGACATTGTGATGCCCTAATTTGATTGATTGTGTGATGTGTGTGTGTGTGTGATGAGTCCCACATCGGGTATTTATTGGGTTGAACTAGGCTTTATTAACAATTTCAAGGAGCCTCAATTATGACTAGTCCTTTTGAGGTATAGTGCAGATGTGGCTAGTGTTTTTCCTTGGGTCGTTACGTATGGTATCAGAGCTCTAGGTTGGATCCTTAGGCATTGATTTATGAAACTAAACGGTGAGAGGGGTAGAAATTAGGCATTTGGGGATACATTTTATGATATATACACTAAATGAGTTTTTGATCTGTTTTTTTTTTAATTTTTTTTTATTAAATTAGACATTTGATAACATGTTAGTTTGTCATGTGCATAATGAACAGAGGTTAGGATGCCACCTCGCAGCAAAAACACTGGGAACACTCCCAAAAACTCTAGCATGGTAGGAATTGGCAAGATGGGAACCGAGAATTTAGGCACGACCAAGGCCAACCACCAGAGCTGATCTAGATGATTCAGACCTTGGTTGGAGTGCTCCAACAACAGGTCACTACTGGAGACAACCTGGCTAGGATGATGGAGCAACGTTGAGGTCATCATGGTGGGATGATTGAATTCAAGAGGTTGTCTCCTCCAACTTTTGAGGGGACTACTGAGCCTCTGGAAGTAGAAAAATGGATCATTGAGATGGAGAAAGTGTTCAGAGTTCTTGAATGCTCTAAGGGTGAGAAAGTGGCTTATGCAACCTATATGTTGTGTGGAGATGCTTATGACTGGTGGCGGCTAGAAGAGGACAAACATGGCCAAGAGACTGAGCCTTGGACTTGGGAGCTATTTAAGTCTGTATTCTATGAGAAATATTTTCCTAAGAGCATCTGTTTTTAGAAGGAAAAAGAGTTATCAAGCTGACACAAGGTAACATGACAGTTGCTTAGTATGAAGCAGAATTTTCCAGGTTAGCCAAATTTGCTCCGACAATGGTGGTGGATGAAGAAACTAAGGCTCAAAGGTTTGAAGATAGATTAAGGTTCCGAATCAAGTAAGGGGTTGTGCCCTTTGAGTTGACTACCTTTAGGGTAGTGGTGAGTAAGGCTTTATTAGTGGAGATGGGGCTTAATGAGGCTCAAATAGAAAGAGACAACAACCAGAATAAGAGGCCTAGGCAAGGAGAGCAAAGCTCTAGCTTTCAAGCCAACAAACAAGGAACACCACGTGCTGATACCAAGGCACTGTCAAAGTGCTCTCGATGTGGTAGGCCTCATGTAGATAAGGATTGCCATTGGAATACTTGAGCATGTTTCTCATGTGGACAAATTGGTCACAGGATTGCTGAGTGTCCCCAACGGAAGGAGGGTCAGACCATTCCAAGACCAACAATAGGATAGAATCAGGGAGCAAGCCAAAGGCCCAAGATCCAAGGAAGGGTTTATGCACTCACTCAACAGGATGCTAATACTTTTAATGTTGTGGTAACAGGTATTATTTCGGTTTCCACAACTCATGCTTATGCATTGTTTGATCCTAGTGCCACTCACTTCTTCATATCTACTAATTTTGCAAAGAAACATAATTTTAAATTTGAGCCTATGGAATCTGAATTATGTGTGGATACCCTAGTTGGGGGTGTAGTAGTTACTGATAGTGTTTGCAAGTCTTGTGTTGTCAAAATAGCAGATAGAGAGTTACTTGCGGATCTAACATTGTTGGAGATGTGAGATTTTGACATAATCTTTGGGATGGATTGGTTGACTGCCCATTATGCCATAGTTGATTGTCATAGGAAGAAGGTGATTTTCCAAGTACCTGGTGATATTGAGTTCTGTTTTGTGGGAAGTGGGGCATATACTTCTCCACGAATGATTTTAGCTTTACAAATTAGACGTATGATGAGGAAAGGGTGTAAAGGATATCTGGCCACCGTGAGAGACACACAACAAGGTGAATTGAAGATGGAGGACATTCCTCTAGTAAGAGAGTTTCCAGAAGTGTTTCCAGAAGACTTGTCAGGGTTACCACTAGATAGGGAGATAGAGTTTTCTATTGACCTATTACCAGGTTCTAGCCTAATTTCTAAAGCCCCATATCGAATGGCACCTGCTAAGTTAAGGGAATTAAAAGAACAACTGCAAGAGCTGCTTGACAAAGGCTTCATCAGGCCTAGTGTTTCCCCTTGGGGTGCACCTATATTTTTTTTAAAGAAAAAGGATAGGAGCATGCGACTTTGCATTGATTATAGGGAGCTGAATAGGGTGACAGTGCGAAATAAGTACCCTTTACCAAGGATAGAGGATTTGTTTGATCAACTCCAAGGAGCACAGGTTTTCTCTAAGATTGATCTTCATTCTGGTTACCATCAATTGAAGATTAAGACTACTGATGTGCCCAAGACAGCCTTCCGTACAAGATATGGCCATTATGAATTTTTGGTGATGCCTTTTGGTTTAACCAATGCACCAGCAGCCTTTATGGACTTGATGAATAGGGTGTTTAAACCCTTCTTAGATAAATTTTTTGTGGTTTTTATTGATGATATCTTGATATATTCTAAGAGTGTGGAGCAGCATGAGAATCCTTTGAGGCTTGTATTGCAACTATTGCAGGAGAAGAAGTTGTATGCAAAGCTTAAAAAATGTGAATTTTGGCTAGACAGTGTTGCATTCCTTGGGCATGTTGTATCTAAAGATGGGATTGCCGTTGACCCTAAGAAAGTGGAAGCAGTAGTAGAATGGAATAGACCGAACAATCTGACAGAGGTTCGTAGCTTTTTGGGATTGGCTGGTTATTACAAGAGGTTTGTTGAAGGATTTTCTCACTTAGCTATGCCTTTGACTCACTTGACCCAAAAGGGAGCTAAGTTTGAGTGGACCTGAAAGTGTGAAGAAAGCTTCCAGGAATTGAAGAGAAGGTTGGTGTCAGCACCCATTCTCACCATACCTTCAGGTAGTGGAGGTTTCACCATTTATAGTGATGTCTCTAGGAATGGCTTGGGGTGTGTTCTAATGCAGCATGGGAAGGTAGTGGCTTATGCCTCTAGACAGTTGAAGCCTTATGAGCAAAATTATCCCACACATGACTTAGAGTTAGCTGCGGTGGTTTTTGCTCTAAAAATTTGGAGGTACTACTTGTTTGGAGAATAGTGTGAGATATTCACTGACCACAAGAGCCTCAAGTACCTCTTTACTAAAAAGGAGTTGAATATGAGACAAAGAAGATGGTTGGAGCTATTAAAGGACTATGACTTGACTATTAGTTACCATATTGGAATAGCCAATGTGGTAGCTGATGCTTTAAGTAGGAAGTCTGCAGGAAATTTGGCAACATTGTTGACTACACAAAAACACATCCTAGAAGATTTGAGGAAGATGAGGATAGAAGTACGGTTTCATGAAGCAAAGGCACATCTGGAAAACCTTAGAGTTTAGCTTACCTTGATTGAAAGAATAAAGATTGCACAAAATAATGATCCATAGTTGCAGAAGATAAGAGATTTGATAAATCTAGGCTCTCAATCTGAGTTTTGCATTCATGAAGATGGATCCTTAAGGTTTGGTAATCGGCTTTGTGTACCAATGATCCCGACCTTAAGGCAGAAATTCTAAAGGAGGCTCATAACACGAGTTACACAATACACCCAGGAGGCATTAAGATGTATCAGGATTTAAGGGAGACTTTTTGGTAGAACAACATGAAGAGGGAGATTGCTCAATATGTTGCTCAATGTCTAGTGTGTCAACAAGTCAAGATGGAGCATCAAAAACCAGCTGGATTTTCGTAACCTCTTCCCATTCTAGAACGGAAGTGCGAGGACATTACTATGGACTTTGTGACGGGGCTGCCTAGAACCCTTACTGGTAAAGATGAAATTTGGGTGATTGTGGATCGGTTGACAAGATCTGCACACGTTTTGGCCATTAGGGTGGATTTCTCACTCGAAAGGTTAGCTAGATTGTATTTCAATGAAATAGTGAGATTGCATGGTGCATCTGCGTCCATTGTGTCTGATAGTGATCGAAGATTTGTGTCTCAATTTCGGGAGAGCGTGCATAAGGCGATGGGTACTAACTTGAAGTTTAGCATAACCTTTCACCCTTAAACAGATGGACTTTTAGAAAGAACTATATAAACATTGGAAGATATGCTGAGAGTTTGTGTAATTGATTTCAAAGGTTCATGGGATGAACATTTACCTTTGGTGGAGTTTGCATATAATAATAGCTACCAAGCAAGTATTAAAGCAGCACCATATGAGGCTTTTTATGGTAGGAAGTGTAGGTCTCCTATATGTTGGGATGATGTGGGAGAAAGAAGATTGTTGGGTCCTGAGATTGTACAGCAAACAGTAGACAAAATTCAAGTGATTAAAGAGCGGCAAAAAATAGCTTAGAGTAGGTAGAAGAGTTATGCAAACCTTAGAAGAAGGAAATTAGAGTTCCAAGTGGGTGATCATGTGTTCTTGAAGATTTCACCTACTAAAGGAGTTATGAGATTTGGTTTTCGAGGTAAGTTGAGCCCTCGTTTTGTAGGACCTTTTGAATTCTTGGAAAGGATGGGTAAAGTTGCTTATAGGCTCGCCTTACCACCTTCTTTATCTGGGGTACATAATGTTTTCCATGTCTCAATGTAGAGGAAATATGTTCCAAACCCTAGTCATGTAGTGGATTATGAGCCTCTAAAATTAAGAGATGATTTAACTTATGAAGAGCAACTAGTTAAAATTATGGAGAAGAAGGAGTAAGAGTTGAAGTGTCGTACCATACATTATGTCAAGGTTCAATGGAGGAACCAGTCTGTGAGAAAGGTTACATGGGAGTTAGAAGATGAAATGAAGGAGAAATACCCATATCTTTTTGAGGACTCAGGTCTATTAAGTTTAGAGGACTAAACTTCTTTTAAGGGGGGGGGGGGGAGAATGTAATAGCTGGGAAAAAAAGGAATTAAAAGGAGGGGTATTTGAGTAAATTTGTTTATGGGGTCAATTTTTATAATTAATATTACTAAGGGGGGCTTTTAGAAAATAAGGTTGGAAACCCTAGTTATATATAGTCTAATTTAAGTCAGCGTATATTGACAAATGTTTTGAGAAAGGAGACTATCCAAACTACTCAAGTAGAGAATGTTTGACTGCACAATTGAGGTAAGAGCCTAAGAATCTCTCTCTTGTCAAATCTAAGCTTATTTGGAATTAGAGTATTTTTTTTATGCAGATATTTTAACAAGTAGTGAATCTATTTAATTATTCAAGAGTTTTAATGATGTAAACGAAGAAAAGTTTAGATTTATATTTCGGTCAATTGGACACTACTACCTATAGATTTTTCTGTACTTAGTATTTTAAAATTATATGTACACACACACACATATACACACACACACACACGCTCCGTTGTGATAAGCATTGCTGGAAGTGGTAGATTTTAGGCGTGATGGGTCTAAGGGTCAACTTTCTGCACAGTTAGGTTGTTAAGAAACTGTGCCCGAATTGATGGAATTGGGAAAAAAAAAAAAAGAGTCTAATAAGCATGGGTTTTGAGGTCTGACAAGTTATAAAAAAAAAGATTGATGAAATGAAGAGGAAGAAAGCTATAAAGTGTAGCACATGTCCTTGTCAAGTGAGACATAGTACTACTACTAGGTGCTAGCCTTATCTTTTAAGGCATAGATGGTGGCAGAATATATATATATATATATATATATATATATATATATATATATATATAGAGAGAGAGAGAGAGAGAGAGAGAGAGAGAGAGAGAGAAATAATATTATGATTAGGGGAATTTTGGTGTGAGATAAGCAGTCAATTATGAGATATTTTTAATAGTCTTTCTTCTTGTTAAGTACCGTTATAAGTCTTTCTTGAATTATATGATTATTGAGTAAATGGTACTTGTAAATTGTTAGGTGAGATCTAAGGATTTTAGAGAAAGTGTTAGGGAGAAGTTCTTGTGGTGAGCTAGCTGAGGTAAGTAACCTTATCCTAATTGAGTTTTATTTTGCTTATATTAATGTATTTTTAACTACTGAAAATTGTTTATAATTGTTAGAATTTTTATTTCTATTGTAGTACTGATTTTAAGTAAAGAATTATCATAAATATATTTGATTATTGAGTATATGATGTATCTTATTTAATTTTTTTTTTAGCTATATTGATTCAAAGTAAAGAATAAAGAATTTCCCCAAATATATTTGACCATAGAATATAAGATTTATTTTATTTAATTGTTTTTTTTTAACTATATTGATTTGAAGTAAAGAATATAGAAATATCACAAATATATTTGAATATTGAATATATGATTATATATATGTATGTATGTATGTATTTGAATAAGATATATTTTTCATAGAAACTATGATTTTATATATATATGATTATAGACAATCTGACTATGAATTGATTTTGACATCCAAACCAATGGGGGTTATTCATTGGTACTCTAATACCCAGCCAATGAGGGTTATTCATTAGTATTCTGATACCCAAGTCAATGGGGGTTATTCATTGGTACTCTGATACCCAGCCAATAAGGGTTATTCATTGGTACTCTGATGCCCAGTCACGAGGATATAGCGTGACCATAGTCATAAGATTGTTAAGAATATGAATTATATTTGAATATTTAATTATTTTGAGTCATTAAAACTGCTTATGTATTTTTGAAACCTATTGTAAGTTATAGCTTTTGATATATGGAAAACTAACTACTTTCTAAACCATATTTGATATAATTGTAAGATTAAAGTATGTGATCTATTTGCAACGTATATTTTAAGATTATGAAACTTCTTTAGTTATTTTTGAAAACCCATAGCGTATTATGACTTTTGAAGATTCATATTACATCTTATTACTTTAGAGATCTCTTGTTGGAAAGAACTTATTAGGATTTTGGTTACTTATTGAGTTGTCAACTCACCCCCCCTCTTTCTCCTTTCAGATTTTGATCAGGAAGAGTAGCATATGTTTAGGCTTCCGCTGGGATGTGCGCATGAGTGAAGTTTAGGAAATCAATGGAATAAGATTTGAACTTTTATGTTTAAGATTACCATTTGTGTAGTCCTTTAGATTTAAAGGATTTAGTTTATTTTTATTTTGATGTTGGAAGATTATTATTTGGAGATCTTTTAAGAATTGCATTATTGAGGATATTTTTAAATTTATTGATGAAATTTTCTTTGATGATAATTCTTTAATTGTTAAGAGGGCCTTACACACTTGTAGGGTGTAAACTTTATAAGTGTGTGGCTGTTGTCACGTGCCTATCTCTTACTTGGGTTAAGGGCGTGGCAGAAAATGATTCAATTATTAGAAAATTTATTGGAGAAAATAAAAAATCAATAATAAATACTTCAAATCAACCATTACTGAAAATCAACTTGTTTACATTCTCTCAAGTTTTCCTTCGTATTCATATTTGATTCTTTAAAACCCATAAAAAAAAAATAATAATATGAGATTGACCTTACATCATCCTAGTAACATTGCATACGTCAATGGGTTTTATTTATTTATTTTTTATTTTTCTCATGATTTATGCATTTCTATTATATTATATGTAGGTAAAAAATTGATAGGTCAAGAATGTATTGACTCCTTGTGATTAATTAATTGATTAATTACTCAAGTTTATTAATTAATCAAATTAACATGTAATGTACATGGCAGCACAAACAAATCACCAACTAAAGTATAATGGCGGAAAATAAAGTTGACACGGTGATTTATTTACGAATGGGGAAAACCTCCGAGACAAAAACCCCACTGAGTTTAAGGTCACCACTCCTGAGAATCCACAATTATCAAAACAAGCGGTTACAAGTAAAGAAATCCTAGTACCTTATACCAACCTATAGTTGAACCCTTACCCCAATACCCTATTGGACTTGTTCAGTAGTGACAATCTCTCCTTGTATTGCATGGCTCCCAGTACGTGACTATCAATAGATGTGTGGATCCCAGTATGCGACTTGATCACCAACTTGAGAAGGATGTTGGCTGCAAAGTTCTTCAGTTCATCACAGATAAAGATCACGAAGTTGCTTGGTCACAAAACCCTATGGTGTATAAACACAGCAGCTTCTTCAAGATGAATTAGGGCAAACTAGGTTTCCAGTCACACTTTACTTCACACTTGTGCAATTGTGCTCTTGTGCAACTTGTGAAGACGCTTAAAATAATCCTTATATATGTTTAGGGTTGTGAGAAAAGAAAGCCCAACATACATTCACGAATTGGATGAAAATCAGAACTGAAAATCTTTTTTTCATAAATCTCGACAGATATCCTATCTATCGAGTAGCTTTCGAGTCTCGGGCTGAAACAGCTTTTTAAACCTCGATAGATACTAATTGTCGAGCTAGCTATCGAGCTTTAATGAACAGCACTTCTTTACTTGATTCTTGGTCAGACTTGCATGACTTTAACACTTGAACTTGAAACCTTGTTTCTTGAAGCATTAAACACATCCTAGATCTACCCAATTACAAGTGTGTTTTGTCAAAGGATTAGCCAATTACATAAAATGTTGACATATGTTCCTAACATGAGTCACATATGTCCTAACAAAAATGTGTAAATCACATAATCCTTAGGCATAAAGTCCATGTTCTGTGTCATAAACTCACCGTAACAAATCTTAGCATGACAATTCTGGACAATGACAGTCTCATGATTCTCATAACCTTTAGTGGCATCACCCTACTAAGGATGTTTGATCTACTATTGCATTCTACTAGCAAAGGCTAATAAGTAAATCGAGCTACTTTGTGAAGAATTTGAGTTTTGACTATTTAAGATGCTTGTTCTAACTTTCTCATTAACTAAACAAACCACTGAACTCAATTACACAATGAACCAAGTTTGAACTTTTGAACA
Source organism: Castanea sativa (assembly GCF_040712315.1). Lineage (NCBI taxonomy): Eukaryota > Viridiplantae > Streptophyta > Magnoliopsida > Fagales > Fagaceae > Castanea > Castanea sativa. Next base: position 45,145,839 of record NC_134013.1, read on the forward strand.
GTTAATCTAACCCAAGCTCAACTCAAGATTGTTCATGAATGCTTAAAATTATACTTTCTATAATTAATATGCGTGAGCTACTGTGATCTCGACCCGCCAATATTTTCTCAAACTAGGCCTAACCCGCACAAATGGGTGGGATCGTGATGCTCAAAATGTCGAATTTACTGTAAAATGTACTCCCCTCTAGATCGAGGGTTTTACATGGAGTCACCATTTATTTAATTTAAACGGAAAAAGAAGAAAACCTTCACTATAAAATAAATACTTCTGGTATATTAATATATCTATATGACAATTTACATCAATTTTGTAACAAAATTTACAATATTTTTTTGATCATAAAGTAAATTACATTGCTTTGTTTCCTAGTTACATTCTAAAAAATATAAAATTGCATATACAAGAGTCTAGTCTAGAACCCTTGATCTTGGTTCGAAGGCTAATTTACAAGATGGGAAGAGATTAAGGTGGCTTGGTAAAATTGGTCTCCTAGGTTAAGGTGGCCAATATCATGTTATGTTAAAAAAATGCAAAGAATATATCACATAAACATGTTAATTTGCAAGAATTGTAAACAAACATGCGTTCGGGAATTTAATGTAAAGAGAAACAAAAAGTGAAATTTGTTAGATTACAATATAAATGTAAAGAAAGCATGAGAGTAATGGCATGTTCATCGAAGAAGTTAATGTGAAACAAAGAATTCCTAGCTTAGACATGTTCATCCAAGCATGTTTAATAGATCAGAAAATTAGATATTTTCATCCAATCATGTTATAAAAAGTAAATAATAACTTAGAAGTGTTCATCCAAGCATGTGAAGAAAAACGAAGACTTGTCTTGTTGTTTGTCATCCACACAATTGCAAAGAAAAAACAAAATGTTTATGCATATTTGATCATCCAAGCAATTATGAAAAAAATAAATAAAAAAAAATCACTTAGCCATGTTCATCTAGAGAAAATCAAAATGTTTAGACATGTTCGTCTAAGCATTTAAAAAAAAGAGTAAAACAACTACCTAGACATGTTCATGTAAGCATTCAAGTGGAAGTTGCGCATTAGCCTAGAAGTATTCATCTAAGCATGTAAAAGGAACATCAATGAGATCACTAGACATGTTCATCCAAGTATATAACCGAACCTTTAGAAAATTTGAATGTCATATGTCATGGGATTAGGGAATGTTATTACATTAATTTCATGTGCAAATGCATTGTATTACAAGAACCCAATTCAATATCTATATTTGTTAAAAAAACCATGTGTTATGAGAACAAATTCAAAATATAGAGGAAAGATCAAGGATTGGCATGCAAAAGGAATTCAGGTATTTCGCTTGTGATGAAGAACTAACATCTGAGGATATTGGAGGAAAAAAGAATATTAAGCATGTGATAAAAAACAAAAGTTTAAACATGTTAGAAGAAAATGAAAATTAAGCATGTGATAACAAACAAGAGTTTACGCATGTTGGAGGAAAATGAAACTTAGGCATAGGATAACAAACAAAAATTTTAAGCAAACTCAACATTTAAGCATGAATATCAAACTAAAGGCCGAATATAAAAAATATTTGAGATCATAAACTCAAGTCAATGCAATACATATAGTTTATATTCATGTGACAGTACATTATATAAACAAGATTAAAAAGAAAGAAAGCAAGTAATGAAAAGAAAGCTTAATTAAAATCTAAATATATTTTATTAGAACATAAAGGAAAGCAAATCAGCAATTTGAGACAAATTATAATGAATCTTAATATTTTCTGAAAGACTAAAGAGAGAGTAAGAAATATAAGGAATAATAAACTAGTGTAGAAATTTAAAGAATATAATTAACTACTTACCAGCATAAAGCATAAATTAAGAGGGGAAGTGATCACTTAAAGGGCTAGGAAGAAAGTAAGAAAGTACTACACTACAACCAAAGTAAGAACAATAGTTGCACTACAACTTTTGTTTTCTGCTTTCTCACTAGCTCTCCACAGGAAATGAGGTGCAGAAAATGGAAGAGGTCTTCTCTATTTATATGGTAAAGGATGGCTAATCTTTAAAGTTAAGTTATTAGCTTTCTTCTGAAGCTAAGGAAGGAGATAAACCTATTTAGATAAGCTAGAATGAATTTGTTGTTGATCCCCATTTGAATTTTGAAAGGAAGTTGAAGATGATGTTGAACTTGTGTTATCTTCTGCACCTATTTCGTATTTTGGATCTAACTTTCTGCTCAAAATTCCAATTTATTTGACATTGGTGTTTTTTGAAAGGAAATTCAATTCTCTACATTTTTTCAGAAATAGAGAAAACCAAAATTTAATTTTATAGTAACATTTTTTGAGCATTTTTCCTTTTTTTTTTGTTGAAAATTTTCATAGAATGTATCTATTTCTTTATCCAACTTGTTTTTCAAAAGCTTTCTTCTAAAGCTAAGGGAGGGAATAAGCCTATTAGATAAGCTTAAACAGATTTGGTGTTGATCCCCATTTGAATTTGAAAGAAAGTTGAAGATGATGCTGAATGTGTTATCTTTTGCACCTGTTTCGTATTTTGGCTATAACTTTCTACTCAAAATTCTAATTGGTTTGGGATTGGCACTTTAGAAAGGAAATTCAATTCTCTACAACTTTTCTAGAAATAGAGAAAACCAAATTTTAATTTTTTTTCTAGGCCAAAAATGCGATTCAAGTTGCTACTGAAAATAGTAACGTTTTTGAGCATTTTCTATTATTTTTGAAATTTTTCATGGATCATATTTTTTTCTCTATCCAAATTGTTTTTCAAAAAGAGCAGATAAGATGCCATAAAGGATAACCTTTTTTTTTATTTCTTAAAAAATAATAAAATAAAATAAAATGAAATCTAATCAAAATTCACACTTAATTAATTTTAAATTAATTCTTGTTGGAAACAATCAAAATTAAGTGTTTAAAATAGGATGTGACTAGGCCCATTATGTAGGTGAGCCACGATCTTTGAAAATTGTTTGTATGATAACTTTTGATTAGATGGTCCGATTAAGGCCCATGACATATTGTGATCGTTAGGGCATCAAGATTTGTTTTGTATCACAAATCTAAAGATCTACTTGTTGAAATTATGATCATGCCCTTGGTGCAACATTACTGTTTTACCCTTAATATTAGTTAGATGCAAGTTGTAAAATGAGGTGTCTACAACATATTACAAATTAAATAGAAATTATATATTTGTGATGGTAGTATATATGTTGATACTAGGATCTAGTCACACACCTACTCATATAATGTAATCTCCACCACTTAAATTGGTTCAAAATTCTATTTTGGTGTGCTTTAATTTATATAGGGACACCTTACACCTTTGCTTCACAACTATATATATATTTTTTTACTGAAGTCAAGAATTCTATATGACCAAATGCTTTAGGACCAAAACTTTTCGCTTCCTCAAATGATATTGTAATACCTAGAAAGAAAAGAGAGAGAGAGACTTTGAAGGTGGGGTATTTAAGTAAATCTTTTTGTGGGGTCAAACTTATATTTAATATTATTTATGGAGTTTTAGAAATTAGGTTGAAACCCTAGCTATATATAAGCTAATTAAGTCAATGTATAACAATAGATATTTTTGGAGGACTTTTGAGTTTGTTCAAGTAGAGAAAAATTGATTGCACACTTGAGGTAAGAGCCTAAGAAATCTCATCTTTCATCAAATCTAAGCTTCATATGAAATTAGAATATTTTAATGTGAGTATTCTGACCAGTAGTGAGACTATCTATATAGCTAATGAGTTTTATATATGATGCAAACAAAGAAGGGTTTGGATTTATATTTTCAGTACAGTAGATATTTCTATGCTCAGTAATTTAATCTTTTCTCTATGCCCTTTGTTGCATTGAGTGTAGATAGAATCTGTAGATTTTTCGGCTTGGTGGGACAAGTTTTTGCACAGCCTTTTATTTAAGGAGTAGTACTGAAGTGATGGAGTTAGGGAGTTTAGGAATACAAAAGTCTAATAACTAGTCTAGGCTTTGAGAGGTCTGACAAGTTATCGATTATCACATGAAAAAATAGAAAAGAAAAGGGAAGAAAGGTGTTAATGTAATAGTGTCTAGGTGCCTTTGTTTTCCTTCTAGTATGATATAGTACTAAAAGCATTCTCATCAAAGGTGGTATAAATGCTATAATGCTATTTTAGCAACTAAAACACCAAAAGGCAAGCTACAAAAAATATGCTAAACTTAAAAAAAAAAGGAACTGATGTCAAAGATAACAGCTCACTGTAACTCCAATATTAATAAAAATTATTTTGTTCCTTTCTCTCTCCACTTCTCTTTAAAAACTGTTTTTTTTTTCTCTCTTTCTTCTCTGACCATCCATTTCTCTCTTTTTTCTCTCTAGCTTCTCATCTCTTCTTCTCTAGATCTTGCCTACCTCCTCTTCCTTTCTTCTATTTTTTTTAAAATTTTTTTAGCTATGGCCGAAAATACCTCTCTTTATTTCTTTCATTATTTTTCTCTCTTTTTTGATGGTGATGGGCTTTATGGTAGGCTGTGGGTGTGGTGGTAATGAGTTTTGTGGCTAGTTGTGACTCTTGTTGTGATGTGTTTTGTGGCTAGTTGGGGATGTGGTGGTGTTGGGTTTTGTTGGCTTTGGTTGTGGGTGTGGTGGTGATGGTTTTGTTGGTTTGGTTTTGGTTGTGGATGTAGTGGTGATGAGTTTTGTTGGTTTTGATTGTGTTTTTTATGTGGTGGCTTTTGTGGCCAGTTGTGGTTGTGGGTGTGGTTGTGATAGGTTTTGTGGGTTTTTTTTTTCTAGTGGTGGTGATGGTGGCTAGCAGTGGGTTGTGAGTTGTTGTTTGATATTTTTTTAACTAGTGGTGGTGGTTGGTGGTAGTGAGTGGGTGGCAGAGAAGAGAGATGCAGTAGGTGTCGGTGGAGAGAACAGAAAGAGATGGAGAGAGATGGAGAAAGATGAGAGAACAAGAATAAAGAAAGTATATTTAAATGAAGTGCTATATAAAATAGAACCTTTGATATTGAGTGTATTTTAAAATGGAATGTTAAAATAGATAAAGTAGGTTTTTGAGATGTTAAAAGCTAAAATTTTAAAAGCTTTGATGAGAATGCTCTAAGGGTTTTAGCCTTAGCTCTAGGGCATTAATGGTGGTAGAAAAATAAAGAAGATATATTAAGAAAATGAGCATTTTTGGGTATGAGATATTAGTGGAAAATTATTGGATATTTTTAGTAGTTTCTCTTTTGACTAGGTACCATTATAAGTTTTTCTTAAATTATTTGATTATTGAGTAAATAGTATCTGAAAAATTGTTTTAGGTGATATCTAAAGATTTTTAGAGGAAGTGTTAGGAAGAAGTTCTTTTGTGGTGAGCTAGTTGAGGTAAGTAACCTTATTCTAATTGGTTTTATTATACTATTGTATTTTAACTACTAAAAATTGTTTATAGTTGTTAAAATTTTATTTCAATTGTATTATTGATTTAAAGTAAAGAATATAGTATTATCATAAATATGTTTGATAACTGAATATATGACTTTATATATGTATTTGAATGAGATATATTTTTGTTTGAACTATGATTTGATATATATGATTTTAGACAATCTGACAATGTTTTGACTCTAATACTTAGCTAATGGGGGCTATTCATTGTTACCAAAACTAGTTCTATTTGGGCATCACGAGCCTATCGTGTTTCTGGACCCAACTAATGGGGGATATACATTAGCACAGAACTAGTTTCATCTGAATCTGATGCCCAGTCATGAGGATATAACTTGACCATAGTCATAAAGATTGTTAAGAATATGAATTATGTTTGAGTATTTAAACTGTCTAAAGTCCTTGAAACTGCCTATATGTTGTTGGAACCTATTGTAAATTACAACTTTTGATATATAGAAAATTGATTATTTTCTAATCCATCCATAATATTGTAGGGGCATTGGGCCCAGTAATTTACCAAGGATGGCCCAACGAGGTCTTTTGGGCTAGAAACCCTAAACCGAAGACATCAAAATGATCTTGGAGTATCTGAAGGGATCTCATAAAGAAATGTCAAGTAAAGATATGATAAACGAATGACCAATTGTGTCTGAGGAGTATATTTGTCCTCGGATTAACAATCCGAGGATATAGGACGAGAGGTTTAGTATCCCCGGGATATGTTATAAAGAATCCTACGGCTACGGGAATACACGGTACACGTGGAGGACAATAGAAATGGCGGTGGAATATCTAAGGTAAAGCTGCTATCACCGCCCATACATTAAAAGCTATGTAAATTGATATATTGACTGCATGGATGGAAGGATGGGACGTGAGCATGAAGTTTGGAACTTGGTCCCTGACCCCAGCGGGCTTTAGGGAAGGATTGATGGGACAAGTATCCAAAACGAGCATTACAACCATGAGGTGGAGGACGATGAAGAGGAGAAAAAGAAGTATAAATGAAGGAGAAGTCCTATGAAGAAAGGGGAGAGGCTTTTTCAGGAAGAAAAAGAGCCAATAGTATATGATAATCAATATTTGTATCCAAACTGAAGAAAATACTATTATAAACTATCCTCGGATTTCGTCCGAGGAGGAATTCTCAGTCTTACTTTTGCAAACAACTCTTTAATTTGTCCCATTGGGCGCAAAGCCCGTTCTTTCCCTTATTGTCTAAACCATCCTTGAAATCTAGATTACAAACCCATCCTCTACAAATTTATTGTAAAGAAAGGCCTTTCAAGCCCATCTCCCTCCAGTCATAGCTTGGGAATTTGAATTGTGTCCTTACATATTTGTAAGATTAAAATATTCGATCTATGTACAACTTATTATTTTACATATCTATTTACTTATTAGGACTTTGGTTACTTATTGAGTTGTCAACTCACTCCCTTTTTCCCCTCCAATTTCAGATTGTGAAGAATAGCAAGTTTTGGGCGTTTTGCTGTTTGTGTTGTGAGCATGAAAGAAGCTTAGTGATTTTGGGATTAGATGGCCTAGTAATAGTCTTATATCTTTTGGCCAATTGGTATTATGTAAATGAGATTTGGATTTTGTTCCTTTTGAGTTATTGGTGACCTATTCATAAAGAAATTGTTGAGGTATTTTGGATTTATTTGATATAATTTTTTGGGGATAAATTTTAGTTGCTAAGTCTTGCACACTTGTAGGGTGCTTACTTTATAAATGTTCGGCCGTTGTCACGTGCCTATCTTTATAGTTGGGTTCAGGGCGTGACAATTTTATGATATTAGAGCTTAAGTTATGATCTCATAGACTCTGTGCTAGGTTTTGATTTAGAATGAAATGGTATCTTGCACACTAGGTATAATGTTTGTAGTTGTTGTTTATGGAAGTTATTAGGCCATAGATAGTCTTCTTTTGGTGACCTGATGAGAAGTGTAGATGGGGTTCCATCATATGATGATTTGTTAGGTCAGATTTTTGGGATTTTATATTTATGTCCTTGTGGTTATGCATGCATGACTTATGAAAAAAAAAAAAAAAGAGAGAGGATTTTAATTGATATACTTTTGGGTTATTATATACTAGTATTAAGTGGGTGTGCTTTATTCTTGAAATTTTGTACTGAATTAGATTGGTTATTCAAAAACTTCTTCTTCTTCTTCTTTTTAAAATAAAAGAGAGAGAAAAGAACAAGCAAAAGAATCTTTCTGCTACTTCATGACTGATCTTTTGTAAACTCATTTGATAGTTTTACCTAATATAGTTGTCCTCCCTAAGGTTAGTTTAGTCCGATTTAGTCGAACCTTGCTGGCCACGAGTGGTCGAGTGAATCGTTGACCATCTAACTTTGGTATGGTTTAACGAGTATTTATTGATTAACATTGTTGGTAAATGGATCTATTTGACTCCGTTGAGCTTATGTGTGGTCTAATAAACCATTGACCATTTAATTTTATTGTATGCATTGCGTTAGTATATGTATATGAAAAAAAAAAAAAAACTATGAAGAATTTTGTGAGAGGTGATTTTTATTATTGAAGATTTTTAACTCTATTATATATATTTAATTGTGATTAGGGTAAGGAACTAATTTTGATTAACATTTGAGATTCTCTTTTGCCACCTATTTTGTGATGGAGACTGGAGAGTTGTATTTGGATCAATTCGGTTGAATTTTTGAGATTCCATTGCATTTTTGAAATGTGTCTTTTATTCTTATGTGTTTAAAAAGAAAGTATCAGTAAAATTTTCTAATATCCTATGTTCGACTTTTATTTATCTTGTTATGACCACTTGAGGACATCCACCCAATGATATGACCAGCTTAGGATCTGGTGTCAATCCAACCATCCTTAAAACCCATGTCTAAATCTTGATTTTAGTTTAGCTGAATATTGAGCAGAGTGAGATTGAACTTTTCCATTGGTTTCCTTTGGCTCCTAATTTTCATTGTCTAAATAGTCTTACATACTCTTGACCAACCTAAGCAAATCAAAATTCAATTTTTTTAATCCAGATCTTCTAAATAATACTTACCATAGCCTCAGTATCAAATGTGAATTTTTGAAGTTAACTCTTGGTCTTACATATTCATGGGATCTCTTTTTCTCCCCTTAAACTTTTTCTTTGGTAAATACTCGGGCTATAGGTATTCCAACAACTGTATCAGTACTTTCTCCATTATGAGTAATTCATGTTTTGAAATTCTAAATGCAACTTCTTGGCCAAAAGTCTAGTCTATTGGAATACTTTTTATATTCCTCTGTTAATCTGTATAGTGGATTTCAACCTTTATATGAGCTTGTTTTTTTTTTAAAAAAGGGTTTTCCTAGAGTTGCTAGCATTTCTTTAAACTAGTAAGTTGCCAGTACGATGCATAGATAATTTTGTAATATTTTATATAAGATAGTTTTGGACAGTGTTGTACATATATTATAAAGAAAAAAGTAAACTAAGTTAGTGTAAAGAAACATATACATTTTCATATATTAAAAATTAATTTAGTAGTTTCAATGCATATTTATAGCCTTCTCAAGATAAGATTAATTTTTTTTAAGATCATGAAACCAAAAATAAATGCAAAAGAGTAATTGGACCATGAAAATCAATGAATTTGTGTTGTGTTCACATATTTCATACTATGAAATGAAAGTATGTCTAACTCTCTCACTATCGTCCACTCATCGATAGTGCAACATTAATTATGACATGGCGTGTATATGCATTTGTCTTATAGATGATTTAAAACCATGGTAGAATATGGTTTTACATTGCGTACCAAATATTCTCTCTACTTATATACCCAAAACAAAAAATATCCAACCAAATTATCCAAACCTAAATGGCATTTAAGCCCCTAATATAAAAAGAAAAAAAAAAACACCTGTAAGAGTTTCGACGTCTTGATGATGGTGGGGGGCCAATATAGTGGAAGCGGCGCCTCTTGGATTTTTTTTTTTCTGTCTCTTTCAAATGTTTTGTCAGTCTCAGGTCTTTTATTTTGGTAATATGTAATGAAACAATGAGTTTTATTTAACAATCAACAACATTTTTTTGTCTCTCTATCTTTCTCTAGGGCCTTATCTGGTTAATTATTACTATTAGTCTTTAATTATTATTATTATTTTTTTATTGAAATATTAAAATGGTGGGTATGCTAAAAGACATGAAGAAGAGAGAAATGTGTGGTGTAAGCTTAGGCAATTAATGAGAGACTAATGAAATAACAGTAAATTAAGTTAATGTAGACTTTTGGGTAACAATAAAAAAAATTAATGAAAGAGGTAAAAAAAAGACTCAATGCAAAATTAGACTTTTGGCAAGAGCTCATGTACTCCTGCATGAGGTCTCTACTTTTATATATATATATTGATTTTTTTTTTCTGGATTTAAATCAAGTTGTCATTGAACTTTTCCCTTTGTAATATATATATATATTACGTTAACCCCTGGGGCCTAGACAATGCTAATCATACTTGAATTCCTGAGTCACCTATCTTGAACTTTGTATTGAATATATTTCATTATTCTATTTTGGTTCTACTTGTGCTCTTGGAAGATTGTTTAATATTCTAGGCAATAGGTTTTGATGCTAAAATAGTAATTCTTTGATTTTAGTTGGTGAGAGTTAATGGATTGGCTCAATAGAACATGAAGCGGGTAGAACACAAGTTCATGGTATTATTGAATTGGACTAGTGAACCATATTTTGATTAGATATTGAAGGATTTGGGATGGCAAGAGAGTTTATCTTGAAAGAATTAAATTTGAATTATAGTCAATTGTAGTACCCTTGTTTACATTGGTAGGTGGTCAATAATCATAAAGTTGCATTGCACTCTAGTTCTAGGCTGCTGGGACAATATTATCTGTAAGTTAAAGAAAGGAAAAACAAAAACAAAAGGGGTTTGAGATATTTCATGGAATTCCCTTTTAGCAAATGTAAATTTAGAGATTATGATTTCACAATAAGCAATATATTCACGAGGAACTCAGCTCTTCAATGGGCTCAGCCCAAGCATCATCTAGAGGTTAAAGGTGAACAAAATTTTGCTTAATCACGAAGATAATTAATATGATTAAGATAGAAATTCAATGACAAACCCTATATCAATGCTTAGTTGATTTTTATGGATACTTTGAAAATTTCTATTTTTCAAAGTTTCAGGAAGGAAAAGTGTACACATATGTCGTTAAATAGTTTTGAATAGTGGAAGCAATATACAACTGAATGGGATGATAGAGAATAGTGATTTACAGTAAACTCGATTGTGGATTTTTTTTTTCATCATAACTTTGGAGGCTCCTAAACTAATCAGAATTATTGGAGATTATTTATTGAAGAAATATCATTTTTACTGGGTTTACTTAATCATGTAGGTTTTGAAATTTTTATTCACTATGGGGTAAATTAGAGAGCAATTTGGATCAAAGTGATAGGCATCAAAAAGGAAATTTTCATAGTTTAATTGCTCTTGAACTACGGTGATAAGTGATTTTAAAGACTGACACAATTGTGGCTTTAGAGTAGCATAGTGGAAGCGTGATAAATTGGTTTAGCTTGTGATGAATTTAGAAGATTGAATTCTTATAAGTGGGGGAGAAAGCAATACCTCGAAAAAAAATGTGAGAGAGAGAGACTTTAAAGGTGGGGTATTTAAGTAAATCTTTTTGTGGGGTCAATTTTTTAATTAATATTATTTAGGGAGTTTTTAGAAAATTAGGTTGAAACATTAGCTATATTTAAGCTAATTAAGTTAGCGTATAATGATAGATATAATTGAAGGAGGATTTCTGAGTTTGTTCAAGTAGAGAAAGATTGATGGCACACTTGAGGTAAGAGCCTAAGAAATCTCATCTTTCATCAAATCTAAGCTTTATATGAAATTAGAATATTTTTATGTGGGCATTTTGGCCAGTAGTGAGACTATCTAAATATCCAATGAATTTTATGATGTAAACAAAGAAGGGTTTGGATTTATATTTTTGGTACGTGCAGATTTTGGCCAAAATGGCACAATAGCATTGTTTACTAAAATATATATTAATCTACCACTATTTCAGAAATATGTAGAAATCTACCACTTTTTGGGTACTTGAGTTTGGGGAACTCGAGTTTTCCATTGTACTTGAGTTCCATGGAAAAATTTTGAAAATTTTTTTAGGGTACTTGAGTTCCATGAAAAATTTTCCGGAAAATTTGAAGGCTATTTTTTCAAAGAACTCTAGTTCATGGAACTCAAGTATCATGGAAAACTCGAGTTCCCCAAACTTAAGTACCCAAAAATTGGTAGATCCCTATATATTTTCAAAATAGTGGTAGATTGATATATATTTCGGTAAATAGTGGTATTTGGCCATTTTGGCTTGCAGATTTTTCTATGCTTGGTAATTTAATCTTTTCTCTATGCCCTTTGTTGCGTTCAGTGTAGATAGAATCTGCAAATTTTTAGGCTTGGTGGGACAATTTTATACACAACCCTTTATTTAAGGCATAGTAGCGAAGTGATGGAGTTAGCGAGTTTGGGGATACAAAAGTCTAGTAACTAGTCTAGGCTTTGAGAGGTCTAACAAGTTATTAGTTATCACATGCAAAAAGAAAAAAAGAAAAAAAGAAAAAGAAAAGAAGAAAAAGAAAAGAAAAGGGAAGAATGGTGTTAATGTAATAGTGTCCAGGTGCCTTTGTTTTTCTTCTAGTATGATATAGTACTAAGGATTTTAGCCTTATCTCTAGGGCATTAATGGTGGCAGAAATATAAAGAAGATATATTAAGAATATGAGGATTTTTTGGTATAAGATATTAGTGAAAAATTATTGGATATTTTTAGTAGTTTCTCTTCTGGCCAGGTACTGTTATAGGTTTTTCTTAAATTATTCAACTTTTGAGTAAATGGTATCTGAAAAAATGTTTTAGGTAAGTAACCTTATCTTAATTGATTTTATTTTGCTTATACTATTGTGTTTTAATTACTGAAAGTTGTTTGTAATTGTTACAATTTTATTTCAATTGTATCATTGATTTAAAGTAAAAATAAAGAATTATCATAAATATTTCTGATAACTGAATATGTGATTAAATATATGTATTTGAATGTGATATATTTTTGTTTGAACTATGATTTAATATATATGATTTTGGACAATCTGACTATGTTTTGACTTTGATACCCAACCAATGGGGGTTATTTATTGGTACTGAAACTAGTTCTATTTGGGGCATCATGAGCCTATCGTGTTTCTAGACCTAGCTAATGGGCGATATACATTAGCACGAAACTAGTTTCGTTTGAATCTGATGCCTAGTCACGGGGATATAACGTGACCATAGCCATAAAGATTGTTAAGAATATGAATTATGTTTAAGTATTTGAACTATTTAGAGTCCTTGAAACTGCTTATGTGAATTTGGAACCTATTTCCGTAGGTGCATATCCATGCTATATTGTGTGTATAATCATCTCGGTGTGATTGTCTTGATCCATGTCACCAAGTAACATTGGTTTCCCTGTGTATGCGACACGTATGAACATGTTCTAGCTCTTTAGAGGGCTTTGGCTCGTTATGATACGAGCATGTTGATACACACCATATACATAGATGCAAAACCCCGTCAGTGTGCCATAGTGCACTAAACATGAAACTCTGCCAGATTTTCGCTGTAAAAATGCTGCATCCCCATTGCCGTATTCTCACGTTGAAAGCTTGGTGAGAATAGCGTTTGGTGTGCTATAACACATTTGAGATGCAACACTGCCAGATTTCCACCACGAAAATAAGGCGAAATGATGTTGGATTTTTGCTATGGAAATTTGGTAACAATTTCAAACACACCTGGAAAGTATCGATCGGGACCACACCCATTCTGAAATCAAACCTCAAAGCCTAACACAATTAAAGCCCGAAAGCTAATGCCAATAGCTTGTTTTCAACTTTCAATGTCCAAAAATTATGATTTTACCAAAACAAAGGATTGTCTACGAACAGACATTGTGGGGTGCCAAATACCTTCTCTACACATAACTAGACTTCCGAACTCAAGAATCAAGATTTTTTGCCCCTCCATATTAGATTAGGAAAATGCTCTTTTTCTTAACCTAGGATCGATAATAAAATCAAATAGAGTCAAGTGACCAATCACACCTTAGAAAAAACTCAATGATTGGTGGCAACTTCACTTAGCCTTGGTAATTTCCATGAAATCGATTCACATTCCTCTCACACACCTGAGGTACAGCATACTTCCTCCACATATGCGCGTGAGCATCACCGCAATGGGTGGTCAACATAAAAGCTACGAGGTGAGGCGTCAACACACTAGTGACTTCACTAGAAACATTTAGGGAGTTTAGCCTTTAGAGCTTTTGATAAAATTCTAATCTTTGGAAATTGGCTTTCAAAAACATTGAAATTGGCATTAACCTCTTGGGCTTTCTTTTTGAAAATTGCTTTTACTATATCCTAGTAAACTATTTTCAAAACTCAAAACTATTTTCCAAAAATGATTTCCAAAATGGTTTTCCAAAAGCTGGCTTTGAAGTATTTTCGTATATGTGTGAAGCTTTACTACTTTCCAAAAGCATGCTTTACAACTTTCCTTCACATGTACGAACCTAGGGTAGTAAGATTTAATTTTTTGCTACACCTTTATCTATGCTTATATCTGTTGTGCTTGGAAAGTCTTTCCCCTTTCATTTCAAAATGCATGACATCACCCCTTATATTGAGTCAAACTCGAGCTCAATGTTGAAGGCCAATACTAGATGCATATACCTTAGATAGTTACTAGATTCCAAATTATAGGCTTTTCTTAGTCCATGGGTGGAGAGGATCATGCTGAAAAGGTCCCTTTTGATCTGTTATATCCCACAACTTCTATGAAGGGAAGGATTAGATGATCGAGGTCCCCCCTAAGAATAGTACCAACTTGCCAGTTAAGCCATGTCTCATATAGGTGGCAGAATCCATGTGAACATCCTAGCCTAGGATTGGATATCTTTCATAGGATTGTTTTTCAAAATGAGTCAATGGGAAAGTGTCTTGTAAAGTAGTGACTTACAACTATTTTGTGTTGGCTTTAATTCCGTGTCAAATTTTATTGTAATTTTGCTCAATCTTTTATACCCTGTACTTTATGTGGGATTTTATTGTAAAGGTTGTGTGATAGAGAGAGAGAGTGTGTGTGAAGACTCAAGCATGTGAAGATAGAAGATTTCTCACGGGTATCTCGCGACTAAGCATCCTGAGAAATGATGCATGTGCCTTGCACATGACTAGAATGCGAAGAGTCATGACAGATGGTGATAGCTAGTTTTCGCGAGTATCTTGTGGGTAAGGTTTTCCCACGAGATACTTGCGAAATAGTCTGTTTTGCTATTTTGTCCTATCTACTCCACTACATCCTCAAACACACTATATATACCATCATTACCCATATATTGAGTAGAGGGCTTTTCAAAAGAGAAAACCCTAGCCTCAATCCTTGAGAGTGTGAGATTGTCATACCCAAAATTATACACACAATCCATTGTGGTTTTCCTCTACTCTTTCCTCTCCATTTATATATCATTTTGAGAGGTTGATAGCCCAAACACTTACCACACCCATACTGAGTGTCCAGTGAGTTTTTGGTGCTGCTGGGAAGCATTGGAAGAAGCCAAGTTTTGGCGGATGCAATCGGGCGCATTGTGGGATCTGGAAAGCTAGACAAGACACAGTTTCGAGAAGCCTTATTGGAGTAGGAGCTTGGAGGGCTTAGGTGCATTGGGTAGACTAGGCTTGGAGGGTCTTTTGCTATTCATGTATCCCAACTTATTGTCTAGTAGATCGATTTACCGTTTAGAGGGCGGCAGTGAGGTTTTTCGCCGAGTTCTTCGGTTTCTTCTTCGATAACACATCGGCGTGTTATCTTGTGTTTGCATCTCTCTTCCTTACTCTTTTAGCTTTCATTTTACTGCTGTGTATTGTTGAATATGGCTTAGAGTTATTTTGTTTGTTCTCTCGCATTTACTTTATTTCGCATTTAGTTTAAGTTAGAGTAAAATCAATCGAGCTGTAATTTTTTATTTTGGGGTCTAAACAGCTCTTGTGTTTTTAACACAAATCCAAGCTTTCAATTGGTATCAAAGCAGGTGCACTTGTTGTGGTTTCATTACCTAAGTGCGATCCAAGACCCTTTTTGTGATGGGTCTGTCATAATCTCTTAATGCTCCACCATTCTTTGATGGAAGCAACTATGCTTTTTGGAAAGTTTGTGTAAGTGCATTTCTTTGTTCTATAGAAGAGTTCATATGGGATTTCGTTGAGAATGAGTATGTTAGACCTACAACAGCCGAGTCCAAATGGGACAAGACAGCTCTTGCGTTGGCAAATGCCAATAGCAAATCAATTAACGCAATTTTTTGTAGTGTGTCTACTGATGAATTTCACAGGATATCGCATGTGAAGACCGCTAAGGAAGCTTGGACGATTCTTGAGACTATCTACGAAGGTACCAAGAAGGTTAAAGACACAAAACTTCAAATGCTTACCACTCGATTTGAAGAGCTCAAGATGAGTGACGATGAGTCATTTGATTCATTCTGTGGGAATCTTAACGAAATCAAGATTGGCAAGCTCAATCTTGGTGAAAAGATTGAGGATGCTAAGGTGGTGAGAAAGATCTTGAGATCCTTACCAGAGAGTTATCGTGCGAAGGTTACTACTATAGAAGAAGGCAAAGATTTGGATGAGATTAAGATTCAAGAGTTAATTGGATCTCTCCAAACATATGAACTTGGACTGCCTTCTCACAAGCCAAGCAAATCGCTTGCACTCAAAACCATCAATGAGAGGATGGACGACTCTCCAAAGAAGATGATGTAGAGAAAGAAGTAGCATTCCTTGCAAAGAACTTTCATAAATTTCTGAAGATGAAGAACAGTGGAAAGTCCTTTGGCAAAGGAAAGTTCTCATCATCCAAAGGTGGTAGAAAGGAGTTCAAGAAGAAAGATGGGAAGGACTCTCAATCGCCCCAAGCAGTTGTGTGCTTTGAATGCAACGGCCATGGTCACATTAAGAAAGAATGTCCCAACTACTTAAGAGGGAAAGGTAAGGTGTTTGCCACTACTCTTAGCGACTCCGAAAGCTCAATTTCAGACATGGAAGAAGAATGCGACAGTGATGGAAACTATAAGGCTTTCATGACAATTACCTCCGTTGAATCTAAGGATGATTTGAGTAATTCGGTAAATGAACCTGGTGAGCATTCAGAGGGTGAGGAAGTTGAAGAATCGGAAGATGAAGATGTATGCCAAATTGAAGGAGAGAGCAATCTTCAAGAAGAATATGATTCTTTGCTAGAAGATTGTGGAAAATATGCCAAGGTTGCAAACCATGCTGTGAGAAAGATGAAGAAAATTGAAGAAGAGCATAAGTGTACTCTTGTGCAACTCAAGGAGGCCAAATATGAAGTTGAAGGTCTCAAGGGAGAGCTAGTTGAAGCTTACTCTAAGATCAAGCTTCTAAAGCTTGAAATAATTCAAGCCAATGTCAAGGTTGAGCGTATCTCCACCAAGAAACTTGACAGTGTGTTGTCATCACAAAAAACTTCACGTGACAAGATCGGTTTGGGCTATACCAGAGAAGGAAGCTCTAGCAGTGAACCAAAGAAGGAAGTAAGGTTCGTATCAGCCAAGAGTGTTGAGAAACTTAAAGAAGTAGTGATTGAGACTGAGACCCCTACGGCTGAGAAAAGAATCATTGATGTAAGACCAAAAGGTAAAGGGAAGTCATTACCCAAAAATCAGAGGGGTCCTCAAATGAAGCATGTGTGTCATCATTGTGGCGTTCAAGGGCACACAAGACCCAACTGTTTCAAGCTTCATACACTCAAGAAAGTTGATTCCATGCGTGGCCAAGAAAGCACAAAGAAGAAGCCAAAGGGAACACAATATAAGGGAGAAAATGAAGGACATCTCATTGGAGACGTCATGGAAATGCTAAAGAACATCTCTCTATGCCTTGCTAGCTTCACTCCGAGGTTGGAAAGCTATCTTGGTCGTGCATCTCCATCCAAGGCTGTCACCCAAAACACTCGAAAAGTGTGGGTGAAAAAGGATATCCATGCATGATTTATCTCCTATGTCCATGATTCAATTCTTTCATGTTTAGGGTCATAGGTTCATGAATCATGTCATGCAAAATCTTCATATGTCATTGCTTCCAATTCGTAGCATGTTTCTTCTGCTAGCTGTTTTTGTTTTTGTTTTTGTTGATCTTACTTTTCGTGTTATATTTTTTTGAGTGTGTTGAAAAATTCAAAAACTCATAAAAATTGAAAAATCTTCAAAAAGTTTGATCACTTGTGTTGTGTATATCACATGTGAGTTTGGCCTAGTACTTTCGTACTAATGGCGTAGTGCATTTACAAGCTTAGCTTGTTTTGTATGCACATCTATCTTTGTGGGACAAATCTTGAAATCTATGTGTGATTGTTGTATATCGATCTTCAAGCTTGTCATGAATGATTAGTCAATAGTCTTGTTGGTCTTGATACATGCATAGACTTGTGCCTATATCTTTTACCACGTTTTTATATATTTTTTTTTGCTTAGAGTTATCATCAAATGTCAAATCTCGAAAAGAGATATTGAGCTGCAAAAGCCGCTGCACATACTAGTATTTGACTAGGAAAAAGGGAAAGTGACTTGTATTGAAATGTATGGTGCCCTAAAAAGCCAAAGGCTTTCTCACAAAGTTGAAATATCAAAAGTTCAGGCATCGATCTCAAAATGAGATGTACTTTGTTCAAAAATGATTATATGTTATGTTTTGTAATGGAGCCAAATGAAAAGCATCAAATTTTTGTAATCATTCTTGTGGGAGATCATATATGTTCATTTCTATAATTGAGATAGTCCACTTGACTTAGTACTAGTTGTGTATGACTTGATTGAATTAATCATTGAAGCTTCACTCTAGACTAAGGACTATTCCACATTTGATACTCACACACAACACACAAGACTTTGTTCAATGATGCTTCTTTCATTTGTGTGATTGTACATGATCAAATGTGATGTGTATACTCAATTGCTTGCTGATCAAAACCAAAAAGATTTTTGAGTATTTTTATATGTTTTTGAAAGTGTTTTTATACTTTCGTGCTTTAAGTTTTTTTGTTTCAAAATGCATTTTTGTGTTTTCTTCAAAAACTGGTTTAGAGGCATTTTTGCGAGTATCTCGCGACTTAGAGCTACCCGCGAAAAATGCTTAAGGGAAATTAAAAAGTCACATTTTCATCCAGAGAGTCTCGCCACTGCCTCGCGAATATTTCTGGACTAAACTCTACTCGCAAAATGTTTTTAGGTAAAAACTGGAATTTTTCAAAATCATACAGAGACTTTCGCGAGTGTCCTGCGACTATGTCGCTACTAAAAGCTTCTCGCGAAAGCTTCTGTGTGTCTCGCGACTCTCTAACCCACGAAAAACGCGTGTTTTAAGTTTTTATGTAGCAAATGTGACATTTTTCAAAACTACTTCATTTCCCTCACTTTGCCTCTCGAACCCCGCTCAACCCAAAACTCTCTTTCATTCGAACCCCATCATTTTCAAGCAAAAATCTCTGCAACATCACTTTAAGGTATGTTTATCTAAACAGTGTTTTCACTTTTGTCTTAGATTTCTGCAGTTTTTAACTTAGGGTTTTAAAAAATTGGGGATTTTCAAAAAATGGGTTGGGATTCTAATTTTTGTGAAAATTTCTTCAAAATTTTGATTGGGCTGAGTCCCATTTGTTGTGTTTATGTTTGTGTGGCCCCATGTGGCATTCTAAGCATGTATTTAGTCAGATTTCTTTGTGTTCATGCATTGTTCATTCATGAAGAACTGTGTTGCATGCTATGTGTTCGACAAAATGTCCAAGCGACATTTTTGTGTCGTTTTGGACTCAAATGAGTTCCAATGTTTGGGTTTACCCTTGAATACACATGTTTAACATGTTTTGATCATTGGGTGTGTGTTTCATACATTTTTCCCATTTTGTGCCTTTCAATGTCATGTCATGCATCACCTAGGCACACACTATGCATCAACACATGCACTCACATGCATCAGCACATGCACACTCATTTTTTTTTGCATTGCATTGTGTTTAAGTTTACATGTTTTAATACTTATAACATGTTGTTTTGAGTTTATTATACTCTGTTTTAAGATGTTTTTCTTTTGTTTTGGACTAACTTGAATCTAATAAAGTGTTTGTGGTTTGTTTTGTATTCTTTTTGTTTGTGCTTTATATCTTTTTTCCAGATGTCTCCCACCAAGCATGCTGCTAAGAAACCATCCTCCAAGCGTGCTCGCACATAATCTGACAACTTCAAGTCTATTAAGGTAGACATGAAGTACAATGACTTCTATAAAGGAGTAACTATCATCATGGAAAGGGTTGTGCAGTTAGAAACTCTTGCAGACACTTTCATACGTAAAGTGTTCAAGGAAAGGACATGGACAAAACTGCTAAATCCAAGTGGAGTAGTGTATTCGGAGATTATCAGAGAGTTTTTCTCCAATGCTAGTGTTGAAGGGGATCATATCAACTGCTGGGTACGACACAAGGAATTTGTCATCACTAGGGACAGCATTCAGGAGTTTTTAGAAGTTTCGTCCTCCATCTCAACTGATCATGATGCAATATGACGAAAGGTTGGAATCTACTAAGGAGATGGTGAAGATACTTGGCAGTACTTCTAAGAAAATCTCCATGAACACAATCCAATTCAGTCCAGAGATGCGAATCCTTAGTCATGTGATGATCAACAACTTATACCCGGTCACCAACTTGACAACACTGTCCAAGCCAAGGACCATCTTCCTGTTTGATCTCTTCACTCACAAAGAGATTGATATTTGTGGGCACATCCTTCATCTTTTGAAGAAGAGCATTGTGAAGCAAAACTCCAGAACAGTTCTTCCATTTCCTTCAATTATAATGGGCCTAATTGCAAAAACGAGGCTCAAACTTCCAAGTGGTCTCACTGTGGTTCAGAGGGATTATCCTATTGGGGGTCACATAGTGATTTGAAGCACAGCTCACATCAAAGGATCAAATAACGGCACTTCTCAAATTCCAAGGGCTATTGTTCAAGATGAAGGTGGAGACACAGAAGATGAGATTGATCGCTTCACTTCTGCCCCAGAGACCTCAGCACAACCATCCTCTTCAGCACCTACACAAGGATCTGATCATTTTGATCACCTTTCAGTAATGGTGGATCAGATATATGACATGCTTGAGTCTCATGTGCACCATACCACAGAGCAATTTGCTTACCTCCAAGGTCAAATAACTGCCCTATCATCACAGATTGAGGATATGTCGATGGCTCATGGATCCGACTCTGAATCCGATCAATTATAGCTCCTTTGGCCATTCCGATCAAAAAGGGGGAGGAAATTTTGAGGGGGAGTAGCACATTTTGAGGGGACATATATAGCGGAGCATAGTGTAGCACATGCACTTCATAGACCTAGATTTTTTGGTTAACTCTTTTGTGGTTTAGTAGTTTATTTGCTTCTGCCATAGTCTAGAACTCTTTATTTTACATTGCTTTCTTTTAAAGCTTTAAGTACTTTGTTTTTAAATTTTTAGTTTAATAATCAGTACTTTGTGTTTATATCTTTGCTTTGTAGCATTTTTTTTGTACTTATAGCTTATCTTGAGTACTCACTCTTGTGCCCTTGTATCATGTATCCTTAATGCAAATACTTTGGTATTTTGCATTGGTTGAGTGTTTTGGACATGCAATTGATTCTTGCTTTGCACTTAATTGCATTGTGTGTCCGGATGATCGTTTACTAGTTAAATGATCATTGTAGTCATTCCGTAATGACTGTTCTTGTATGATTAAGTTATGCTTCATTGCTTATATCTTGTTGTTTACCTTGATCGCATTATACTTGCTCATATACGTACCTTGTATTCAACTTGTCATAAGCTTAATGAAAGTTTCATTTGTGTGCGAGTGTTTCAGGATATAGGTGTATGTGTGCAAGTGCTTCACAACTTCTAGATTAAGTGTGAGTGAGTTTTGCCACTGTTCCCAAACTCACTTTAAGTCTAGAGTCTGTTATACGGTGTTTTGTCATGGAATAGCCAATGGGGAGATTGTAAAGTTGTGATTTACAACTGTTTTGTGTGGGCTTTAGTTCCGTGCCAAATTTGATTGTAATTTTGCTCAATCTTTTATACCTTGTACTTTATGTGGGATTTTATTATAAAGGTTGTGTGATAGAGAGAGAGAGTGTAAAGACTCAAGCATGTGAAGATAGAAGATTTCTCGCGGGTATCTCGCGACTAAGCATCCCGCGAAATGATGCATGTGCCTTGCACATGACTGGAATGCGAAAAGTCATGACAGATGGTGACAACTAGTTTTCGCGAGTGTCTCGTGGGTAAGGTCTTCCCGCGAGATACCCGCAAAACAGTTTGTTTTACTATTTTATCCTATCTGCTCCACTACATCCTCAAACACACTATGTATACGATCATTACCCACATATTGAGTAGAGAGCTTTTCAGAAGAGAAAACCCTAGCCTCAATCCTTGAGAGTGTGAGATTTTCATACCCATAATTCTACACACAATCCATTGTGGTTTTCCTCTACTCTTTCCTCTCCATTTATATATCCTTGAGAGGTTGATAGCCCAAACACTTACCACACCCATACTGAGTGTCTAGTGAGTTTTTGGTGCTGCTGGGAAGCATTGGAAGAAGCCAAGCTTTGGCGGATGCAATCGAGAGCATTGCGGGATCCGGAAAGCTAGACAAGACACGGTTCCAAGAAGCCTTGATGGAGTAGGAGCTTGGAGGGCTTAGGTGCATTAGGTAGCGGATTGATTTACCGCTTGGAAGGCGGCGGAGAGGTTTTTTGCCGAGTTCTTCGGATTCCTCTTCTATAACACATCGGCGTATTATCTTGTGTTTGCATCTCTCTTCCCTACTCTTTTAGTTTTCATTTTACTGCTGTGTATTGTTGAATATGGCTTAGAGTAGTTGTTTCGTTTGTTCGCTCGCATTTACTCTATTCCGCACTTAGTTTAAGTTAGAGTAAAATCAACCGAGCCGTAATCTTTTATTTTGGGGTGTAAACAGCTCGTGTGTTTTTAACACAAATCCGAGCTTTCATGTCTAATTTGTAAGTTTTCCATTTTTGATTCCATCAAAGAGTCATGCTCTACTCCAAGTTCTATCTATCCTTTTTGCACAACATCTGTGATTGATCCCTAGGGAAAAGCAATCTCGTTGCTCACACATTAGATCATACCCGGTCCCTAAGGGTTTTCAACCCTACAAGTGCATGCATGCATACACTGATGGCCCTGTCATGTAAATTTGTAAAGATAAAATTTGTGGCAAGTAGCCGGAACTCCGTGCCAAGGAGGACAATGCCCAGAAGTTCAAGATCTTCATTGTAGTCCAAGCTATCAAGAATGAAGCTCTTCATTGTAATTCGAATTTCCTTGTATTGTAAAAGCCCAATTGTTGGAGCCATTTTCTACATCCCATGATCTTGGGGCATTGTAAAAAGTCAAACTTTGTAAAAGCATTACTTTTCCATGTAATCAAAAGAGAAGGGTCCATCTTGCAATTTCAAGCATGATATGAAATTTCCGATTACTTGCCAAGCTTGTGCATTAATTTTCCATTACTATAGAAAATGACCATGATAAATACCCGATCAAGGGTCTGAGCCAATATTTTGAAATAGATAGGTGCATTTTAAATGAGCAAGAACATGATCTAACTTTGAAATTGTTTTGTGTTTCCACATTGTCAAATTTTCAAATGTACTCCATTTCTCTCCTATCCCATTCTTTTCCTTTCCAAGATTCTAAAGAGAAAAGATTGCTCAAAGGAAATGGTTCAACTTAGCATCACATCGTGATCCTATTATCATTAGGTCTCGTGCTAAAGAGATGTCTACTAGTGGTTTTTTCCCCTATCAAGGAAAACACACATGAAATCACTATTCTGATAGAGCAAATGGCATAAATGATGTGCATGATGCAATAGCTAGTTGTAGGAGGGAGCCGAGGATCATCTGGTCCCACTCCAAAGGGCTCTACACCCCATTCTGAAAATGAGAACTGGCCACTTCTAGAGCCGAATCATGACCAAACTACACCACCATTCACCGCACAAGGGAACAACCAAGAAGTGGATCCTCCTAAGCATAAGACCTTAGAGTCTGGTTATGGTTAATTCAAAAGTCAAGTGGAGACCCTGATGAGAAAATCTGTATCATAGAGGGCTCCGTAGCTCGAGAAAGTGTCGATCTAGACATTCTGACCAATTTCCCTCAAGTCATTATGACTCCCAAGTTCAAGGCACTTGAGTTCATCAAGTATGATATCACTAGAGATCCTTGCGCCTATATGTGCATGTTTTGTAGGAAGATGGCACCCTATGGAGACAATCACCCGTTGCTATGCCAGATTTTCCCTGATCGCTTGACTAGCCCTGCAGCCACCTAGTATGTTAAATTGGAAAAGACCTCCAGCTAGAGGGAGATGGCCAATGCATTCTTAGAGTATTACCGATTCAATACTAAGATAGCACTTGATCACACATTTCTTCAAAGGATAGAAAAGAAGAGTGGGGAATCTTTCCGTGAGTATACCCAAAGGTGGCTTGGGCTAGCCACCCAAGTGCTTCCTCCTATGATGGAAGACGAGATGATCAAGTGGTTCATTGATAACCTTAATCCTCCTTACTATAAGAATATGATCAATGCCTAAGTCACTCACTTTGCAAGCCCGATTCCTATTGGGAAGCGCAGGGGAGCGCATTAATGAGGGTATTAGGAGCAAGAAAATAGTTAATCCTGAAGCTTTGAATTCTATGATAGAACAAAAGGTGAAAAAGGCAGCCAACCGTAAAGGGAAGGAAGCTGATGTTCATGTGATTGACAAAGCACCTGAAAGGCCCAAGGGTGTTACTTTTGCTTACACAACCCCATATGCCCAGCCTTATCAACAACAGGTTCAACCAGCCCAAGTACCTTACCAAGCATTCAATCAGTGGGGAAGGTTCAATCCACCCCAATATCCCAAGGAGAAACCATAAAAATTCACTTAGTTACCCATGCCCATTGCAGAACTTTATGCTTATTTGCTGGAGAAGAAGCTAGCAACTCCAATTTTCACGAAACCTAGAGATTTTGCGCCTCTACCCGATTTTGATCGATCCAAAAAATGTGAACACTATTTTAGAGCCAAGGGACATACCCTAGAAGAGTGTGCACATTTGAGACACCGAATCCAAGATCTCACGACAACAAGTTAGTACAATTCGACAACACGGCCAGGCCAAATGTCATCACTAACCCCTTGCCTCCTCTCCAAGAAAGGAATGTGAATGCTATCTCTATAATGGATGAAAGGGTCCCTGATTTCTCATCTCCTTCATTCCCTTGGAAAGCCATGTTGCGGGCCTTAGCCCAAGAAAGTGAAATTGTTCTTGAAAACATAGAAGCTTCAAGTTTTGATAGGGGAGTTTGCTTATTCTACGACAGTGGGGACCAACATACCCTATTCGATTGTAGAGTGCTCCAAGCAAAAGTTCAAAGTCTAGCCGACCGTGGTATCATATGGATCGAAAGGAAATCCGTGTGCAGGAGCAATTGCATGGCAGCCAGCCTATGCCCTCCAAATACCCAAGCAAGAACTACCCACAGTGTTATATCAATAGGATCAAGGAAGGATTGGGATGAATACTTACAAGAGTGCTTACGTAGGATTCCTCCAGCTCCTCCAACTTCAGTCGTTATTGAAGAGATTAGAGAATCACCTGTGGATTTAGAGGCGCTAGCTCTAAAGAAAGGACAAGCCATGCTAGTCATTGAAGGTTTATCTCCTTTAGTCTTGGCGCTACCTACTGTCGTAGAGCCATCTCTTGGATTTATCTAGAAAGGAACCCCTGTCATCCCTGCTATTCAAGGTTTTGATCCTCTAATTATGCTAAAGCCTACTCAAGGATTCTTTGGTGCTCTAGGGCTCGGTTGTGTTCTTTCCAAGGATGTTCTCCTTGGCATCAAATCTGCAAACTCAAGAAGGTGTGGTCATCTGTATGCCAAAGCCCTTCCCTTACCAAGATAGCCATCATGTCCCATAGAGGTACGATGTGACTTTGATTTCCACCCGAACTGGAAAGGAAGAGACTTGCTCTAAAATCTCTTTAGGCCTAGCCGAACTCACCAAGAGTGGTCGATGTTATACTCCTGAGGAATTAGAAAAGAGAAGAAAAGAGATTGGCAAGAACACAGCCATGCCAATCAGGAATAAGGTCACCATTGAAGAAGCCAAGGAATTCTTGAAAACCATCGAAAAGGAATAAGCTCAGATTTCTATCTTAGACCTATTGCTATCTTTTGAGGTCCATTGTGAAGCTCTATTGAAGGTGTTGAAGGAAACACATGTTCCTACTGTTAGGGTTTGTGCCCTAAAATCCAATTTATTGGCATGTCATAAATAATTAAATTGTTTAATTATATGAGACTATTTATAAATGAACTAATGGGACATTTCATAGTCCATGAGATGCATTGTATGTGACTTATGTGATTTAGTCAAGGAAGATGTAAATCACAAGTTCCTTGTAAACTCAAAATGTAGTTCGTAGTCGATGATGAAATTGAGTGTTTCATCTGCGAAGACTATAACACATTAATTAAGATGATTTGTCTTAATCATAGAAGTGGAGACTTCGAGTTGATGTGTTAATGTGTCTTAAGAGTTAAGACATATTGAACTGGACCACTGTGAGATTAATTATTCAATCAACAACTGTCACCCGAATAATTAATCTCACGACTTCTAATTTCATAGACTCTTAATCCTGAGAGAGTAGTGAACCCAATCATGAAATGTAGGTTACTTTGATATATCAGGAGTGAGATCTAATATTCACGGTCAAAACCTCAGTATGTTGGGTAACTACATGTAGTGTTAAGGGAACACATATTCTCAAGATGGAATCCATAATCTCTTTTAGTAGAGACACGAAATATCCCCTTGAGATATGTTTAATGGGAACTGGTTATTCAGGGCGCCCACTTTAGTAAGGAGTTACTAAAGCTTATATTTATTGAAATTGGATTTCAATAAATGTGAATAACTAAAAGATTAAACTGGGTACTCAAGGATAAAATGGTTGTTTACAAAGTGACAGTTTATTATGACTTTGTTCACTATGGATATTTCATGGAGGGGTCAAATGATATCATTAGAGTCTTGGTATATAATTTATTAATAAGACCTAGAGTGCAATTATATTTATAAATTAGTATTAAATATAATTAACGGTAACTTTGGACTTGTCAAGAGTTGACAGAAAAGCCCAAGGCTCATTGGAGCTAGAGTCTTATTTGTTCCCTTTGGTCCCATCTCAAGCCACAAACTAAAGCCCAATTGGGTAGGCCCAAAAGGCTAACCCAATTAGATAATTAGATTTTATTTAATAAGAGTTATTAAATAAAGTAACTACCAACGTAGTTAGAATGTACGTATGATGAAAAGAAAGAAAACAGTTTTTCTCTACAAGGAGAAGAAGAAGGATTTTTCTTTGAGAATCAACGTACATGAAAACTGATTGAGAGACCACACTTCTTGGGCACCATGTGGAATTGAGATGAAGATTAGAGGTATTCTCAAGTCTTGTTTTTGAATTTCACTGCACCAAGGTATGCTTTCTATTCTTTGTTCTAGAATTCAATGTTACATGTTATCTCTCATGAATGAAGTAGATCCGTGTTTGTTGCTTTCACTGTGTGTTTTGTATGAGATGCAAAACCAGATTTTCCAACAATTGGTATCAGAGTGGTCTTCAATATTATGCTTGTATAACATGTGATTGAGTTTGAGAATTAAAGAAAACTATTTTCATAGTTGTGAAAATTATGCAGCCATTTTTCTGCATATTTTAGTTTTGAAACTACTGTTTGATTAAAACTGATTTTGATGTTATGATGTTGTTTAATTTTGATTTTAACCATGTAAAATTGAATTTTAACACTTTAACATCAATGAAATTCAAGTTTTAATCTTAATCTAATCGTTTTTGATCATTAAGGATGTGTTTTGTTCATTCGAAACGTCAAAAACGGTTAAAAGAAAAACGGCTATTTCTGAGCATTTTTGCGACTGGCGAGTCGCGAGATGAGTCGCGTGTGAGTCGCGGGAGCTTCTGGATGAACTCGCGACTGGGGTTTTGCAACTAGGCAAGTCACTAGAACGAGTAGCCAAAACTCGCTACTCGCGAGAGTAGCCAGAATGAGTAGCCAAAAATTCTTATACCTGTTTTTCAACTTAGAACATGTTTAAACAAAGAAAAACAAAGTAAGCATTAAACATGAACACAAAGAGTGATAAAACATATATGGGTTCATATGTAAATTGTTTATAAAGGATTCATCATATTGTTCCTTGCCTTGCATTATATATATACTTTTATGATCGAACAGTATGTTAATGCTAGAATTAAAGTATTTTTGTTACTGGTTAAAAATCCTTTAATGAAATTTATTCCTAATGAGATTAGGATTATGTTTTCTAGGGTTTCTAGCATTATTAGGGTACTTGATAATAATCTTGAAAACCTTAATGTTTGATCTGCGAATCTTCATTCATAAAATCAAAAAGGTGTTTTTGATGGAAGAACAATGAAGATGTCAAAATCGGTTACCTGAAAATTCTGGAAAAATTCAGTTTTGCGTTTTTCGATTGATCGAGTAATAGGTTCGACCGATCGAAGGTACTGAATTTTGAATTTTCACTTGTTTTTGACTAAGTGTTAAAACTTTGATAAAAAGCAAGGCTATGTAATTAATTTTATAGTCCTTAAAAATTAAGGACATTTATTAATCATTATCTAACTAAAATACCTAATGAGATCAAAGATGTTAGTTAAATAGAACTCTTAGTCCTAAATTGTTTTATGATTAAAAGTCCTTAATTTATTTTAATTAGAGGGTTTTAATGAGATTAAAATTCAAATTAAAAGGTATATAGTTTCTAATGAGATTAAAATCTTTTATTTAGTAAATTAAGGATAGAGTTCTATATAACTAGTTTTTGATCCATTAGAGTTTAAGGAATCCTAAATAGTTTAGGACTTCCATTTTAGTTAGTGATTCTAATGAGATTAGAGTCTTCAAGAAGTGCAAGGTTATTAGTTGTGATGGGATCACAATTATTTAAGAAAAACCCAAATAACGAGTGGAAGTGCTGAAATAGCCATTTTGTTAAGTTTATTGTAATGTGGATAGATACCTTGTCTTGACTTCGAGTCTTGCATTCCATGCGGATGGTATTTACTTCACGGATTACAAGGTTAAACTTCTTTGTGATTACGCAAATGTTCGTTACTCTATTGTGACATGACTTAGTCAGATCACATCGAATTTAAACAATTACACACATTTGATGTGTAGGGTTAAAATTGTGATAAGACCACAATGATTTCAATACAATCCACTTGTTCTAAAATTTCTAGTGGGAGAGAAATACAAGGGTTGGATCTCACAGCCTCCATTATCGGTTCATAGTAGTGTGGGTAAGCACCTTGCCTTGGCGTATGTGCCTCACGGTCCCAAAGGAAGGTGTTTACTTCATAGTACTATAAGATTGAACTTACCCGTTTAAAGTAGTGTGAACAAGCACCTCGTCTTGGCATATATGCCTCGCGATCCCAAAGGAAGGTGTTTTGTTTCATGGTATTACAAGTTTAAACATTATAAAGGGAGATGAAATGTGGCTACACATGATTCTAGATAATGGTATCTAGACTAAGAGTAATGTTAACCTCCCAAAGGAGCTATGTCATTATTACTTAGAGGCTGAAGGAAAAGCGGCAAATTATAAATTGTTTGGTAAGAGTTACCATGAGATGTTTTAAAAATGAGAATATTTCTCACCTGGTCATAGTGATTGGTATAAACTCGCTATTGAGGAATATTAATTGGGGGATTGGGTTGTCATTGCACCTAATATAATATGGTTTTAGGGTTCCATATTATATGGTTATGGTTGCAAAATATAATGTCCTGGTATTTAAGTTCATAGTCTCAAAATGAAGTTGTCATAAATTTTTGTTCTCTAACTACTATTTTAATTGAATCACATTAACTAAGAAATAATTTTGGACATAGTGCTTAAAGGAGCTGAAGTACATAAATATTTTTCAATTCAGCATTGTCATAATTTCTTATACATGATGCATTTATGGAAAACAGCTTATGATGTGGTCGTAGTCTCCATTGGAATGCTAAAATGTTACATTGGCTTCTATCTCAATTGTACTACAGCATGAGATGCAAGAGTTAGCTTTAGATTTAGACTTTATATTAAGTCTAAATGAGATGTTTGGTATGAATCATATTGAATGCTAAGAAAGGCTTAAGGAGTTCCAATTCTATATCATTTTATGAAAATGTTTTATTTTAAAATGAATTAGAATTCTTGGATGTAGAGATTAAATGTTAATCTTGATGGAAAATTACATGTTTGTATAGCATACAAAATATACACAGCGGAAAATTAACGGATCTACTTCATTTGCAATTGATGACATGTACTATGTAAATTTCAGAATTCTAGAAAAAGAGAGCATACCTTGGTGCGGTGAAATTCAAAACAAGAATCAGAAGTACTCGGGAATACTTTTAATCTTCACTCCAATTCCACTTTACGCCCAAGAACTGTGGTCTCTCAATCAGTTTCCAAGGGAGAATGAAAGTGTGTCTCACTCTCACATACACACCATTTCACAATGATGTCTTTCTTTTTCATATATTAAAATTTTGTATATTTCTCTCCTCATAATTGATTATCTAATTGGGCTAGCCTTTTGGGCATTTCCAATTGGGCTTTAGTGTATGGCTTGAAGTGGGACCAAAAGGGACCAATAAGACACAAGCTCCAATGGGCCTTGGGCATTTCTGTCAACTCTTGACAAGTCCAAAGTTACTATTAACTATATTGAATACCACTATATAAATATAGTTGTACTCTAGGCCTTATTTATAAATTATATCCAAAGACTTTATTATACATGCAACCCCTTCATAAAATATTCGTAGTAATACAAAGTCATGAACGTAGACTGCCACTTTGTAAATTACTACATCTTATCCTTGAGTACCCGGTTTATTCTTGTGATCTCGCCAAAACTTGATCCCTAGAATAAAGTTAGCCTCACCCAAGTCCTTCATATCAAATTGGCTTGACAACCAAACCTTTACCGATGACATTACCCCTACATCATTCCCAATGAGTTGAATATCATCAACATAAAGCACTAGGAACATTACTACTTTGTCTCAATGTCTTTTGTACACACATGATTCATCAAGATTTTGGTCAAAATTAAATGACTTGATTGCTTGATCAAGTCTAATGTTCCATAACCTAGATGCTTGCTTAAGTCTATAAATGGACCTTTTCAACTTGCATATCATATGCTCTAGGTTCTTTGCTATGAAACCTTCCAGTTGCATCATATAGGTTTCTTCTTCAAGATTGCCATTAAGAAATGCAGTCTTGACATCCATTTACCAAATCTCATAATCATAATGAGCAGCAATGGATAAGAGAATTCTGACAGATTTAAGCATTGCTACTGGTGAAAAGGTTTCTGCATAATCAATACCTTCTTTTTGTGTATACCCTTTTGCCACTAGTCTTGCTTTAAAGGTTTCAACATTTCCATCTATCCCTCTCTTTCTCTTGTAAACCCATTTGCAACCAACAAATTTAATGCCGTTAGGTGCCTCTACAAAATCCCAAACATGATTGGAATACATAGAATCCAATTTAGATTTCATAGCTTGGACCCAATAATGTGCATCTATATCATTCATTGCTTCATCATAAGTGTACGGATCCGATTTAGCCTCTTCTGAGATAGCTTCATAAGTTTCTCCCAAACCTATAAATCTTATAGGAGGCCGAACAATTCTCCCACTACGACGAGGCACCTGTGCACTAGACATCTCATGGGTAGTATCTTATGGTGTATCTAATACAGCCACATCATTCCTAGTTTCATCCATTGGTTGTTCAACTATGGGTTCTTTCATTTCAGCCAATACAACTCTACTTCTAGAAGTATAATCATTCATATAATCATTTTCCAAGAATTTGGCATTTGTGCTAACAAACACTTTATTATCCTTATGACTATAGAACAAACCTCCAACAGTTCCTTTTGGATACCCTACAAAGAAAACCACTTCTGTTTTAGACTGTAACTTGTCAGACTTTCCTTTCAACACATGTGCTGGACAACCCCAAATATGGATAGGCTTACGCCCATTCCACAACTCTACAGGTGTTTTAAGAACAGACTTCGAAGGTATTAAATTCAGAAGATACATTGCAGTACTTAAGGCATATCCCCAAAAGGAAATTGGTAGAGTCAAATAACTCAACATGGATCTAACCATATCTAAAAGAATCCTATTCCTTCTTTCTACTACACCATTTTGTTGTGGAGTTCCAGGTGTAGTCAACTGAGATATAATCCCATTTTTAGTCAAGTAGTCCTTAAAATCCTCAAGAAGGTATTCGCCACCTCGATTAGATCGAATGGCCTTTATATGTTTACCTTATTGATTCTTGACTTCAGCCCTAAACTATTTAAACTTTTCAAAGCCTTCGGACTTCTGTTTCATTAGGTACACATAACCAAATCTAGAGTAATCATCAGTGAATGTAATGAAATACTCATAGCCACCTCTTGCTTGGATTGACATAGGACCGCATACATCTGAATGTACTAGTTCTAGCAACTCTTGGGCTCTTCTACCTTTTGCATTAAAAGGTCATTTGGTCATTTTGCCCTCCAAACGAGATTCACAAACTGGAAGACCATCAAAGTCCATGGGCCTTAAGAGTCCATCTTTGATAAGTCTTTGAATTCTATTTGAATAAATATGACCCAAACTCAAGTGCCAAATATATGCTTCACTAGTAGTAGGAATTATCTCTTTAATAATTTCACATGTGAATTATTATCTAATTCAGAATTATATAATTCATGCTTATCAGGAGTTAAAATATAAAGACCATCCACAATATTGCCAGAACAGGTAAACACTTTACCCTTCTTTATTACAATATTGTCTTTAACGATAACACAATATCCATGTTTACCCAAATAAGTTGCAGAAATTAAATTCTTACGAACATTAGGTACAAATAGACCGTCTTCCAATATTAAAACCCTAGACTCAAAGCATAAATTAACAACACCAACAGCTACAATCGGAATCCTGCTCCCATCAACCAAAGTAAGAAACAATTCCCCTTCATTCAGCTTTCTGGTCTTTTAAAACCCCTGCAAAGAATTGCAGATATTTTTAGTACAACCTGAATCCACACAGCAGGAATCCGTGGGATTCTGTACCAAACATATTTCAAGAAGAAAGGAACTTTTCATACCCTTATTCTTGGAAGCTTTGAACTTTGGACAATTCCTCTTCCAATGTCCTTTCTCACCACAATGAAAACACTTCCCTTTGGTCTTCTTTCCTTTGTCAACAACCCCTAAGGCAATTTGTTTACCCTCTTGCTTGATGAAGTCCTTCTTCTTCTTCTTCTTACCCTTGCCTCTCGACTTAGGTTGAGAAGTAGAAGCTTCACCTATATTGGCTTCAACACTAGAAGTACCAAGGATGCCTTCCGCCGCTACCAACTCATTCATTAATTCAGACAATGAATAAATCTTTTTGTTCATATTATAATTGAGTCTGAATTCCTTGAATGATTCCGGTAGTGACTAGAGTATCATATCCCCTTGGGATTCTCCCTCAATATTGGCACCTAAAACCTCCAATGTATTCAGATTAGAGAACATTGTAAAACAATGCTCCCTCACTAAATTGCCTTCAGTCATTTTGGTATTACAAATTTGCCTCATGGTTTCTTGCCTTGCAGAACAGCCTTGCAGAACAGCCTTGCTCACCAAACATCTCCTTCAGACTTAGCATGATATCTGAAGCTAGTTCTATATCTTGCATTTGATGCTGTAGCACTTGGCCATTTCATTAGATTTTTGCCAACGATCATATCGTTGTTTTTCCTCAGGAGGAGCATCTAATGAAGGAAAGCTAGGACATGGTTGAGTAAGCACATATTTGTGCTCTTCAGCTGTAAGAACAATGTCCAAATTTCTTTTCCAGTCAACATAGTTGGATCCAGTCAGTTTGTTTTGATTAAGAATAGTGACAAGTGGGCTAAATGATGCCATGATCAAATCTGAAAATAATAAACATGAATATAATAAGTAAACTGGACATTATCTATTTAGCATATAAACATATAGTATGGAACCTTAATAAAACCATAATATAATATATGCAACGGCAACCCAATCCCATATTCAATATCCCTCAGCATAGAGTGAACATTAAATACTATGATTGATTGAGAACTGTTCTCATTATTAGTGCTATCATGATAACTCTTATCAAACACTAATAATATGTCGTTTTACATTTAGTCTCTAAGTAATAATAGTAAGAACTCAGCATAGAGGATACTATAATACTTAGTCAAGTGTATATCATTGTCTAGAATCATGTGTAGCCACATTTCATCCCTTTAACAAGTTTATTTTGTAGTACCATGATACAAAACACCCTCCGCATGGAATGCAAAGCTCAAGGCTAAGACAAGGTGTTTGATCAAACCACTATAAACCAGGAAATTCAATCTTGTAGGACCATGAAATAAATACTCTCTGCGTGGAATGCTAAGTTAGAGGCAAAGAAAAAGTATATATTTCACACTACTATGAACCAACAATGGAGGCCATGAGATTCAACCCTTGTATCTCTCTCCTACTAGATGTTTTAAATTAAAGGTTTTTAATTTGTAAACATGTGTAATCTAATCACATACAGCCTTGCATTTTTTACATTTGAAAACACTTAGAAAAAGTTCAAAATTCCCTTCAGTGACATTTTCACGAGTATCTCGCGACTAAGCTCTTCCCGCGAAAATGAATTAAGGTAAAAAAATAAAAAAACAAAATCAGACAGAGACTTTCGCGACTGTCTTGTGACTGTTTCGCGAGTAAAGCTTACCCGCAAAAAACTTTGTAAAAACACAAAATTCAAACAGAAGCTTTCGCGACTATCTCACGACTATTTCGCGAGTAAAACTTACCCGCGAAAAACCCGTGTTTTTCAGTTTTCTAAAGGGAACATCTGAACAGTTTTCAACCTTTTTCCATGAACAAACAACCACCATATGAACATAATAGATGAAATTTGATATCTAAACTGAATTCTATTGATGCTATAGCCTTAAAGATCAATTTAACATACTTAAATTCAAATCTAAACAACATCATAACATCAATATCAGTTTTTATCAAATCATGGTTTCAACAACCATGCAGAAAATTAAATACATATATAATCTTCTAACATCATGAAACTAAATCTCTAATTCCAAAACTCACAAAACATGTTATACAAATTCGAATTGAAGACCGCTCTGATACCATTTGATGGAAAATTACATGTTTGTATCGCATACAAAACATACGCAGCGAAAAATTAACAAATCTACTTCATTCGCAATTGATGACATGTACTATGTAAATTTCAGAATTCTAGAACAAGAGAGCGTACCTTGGTGCGATGAAATTCAAAACAAGAATCAGAAGTATTCGGGAATACTTTTAATATTCACTCCAATTCCACCTTTCGCTCAAAAAGTGTGGTCTCTCAATCAGTTTCCAAGGGAGAATGAAAGTGTGTCTCACTCTCACATACACAGTATTTCACAATGATGTCTCTCTTTTTCATACATTAAAATTCTGTATGTTTCTCTCCTTATAACTGATTATCTAATTGGGCTAGCCTTTTGGGCCTTTCCAATTGAGCTTTAGTGTGTGGCTTGGAGTGGGACCAAAAGGGACCAATAAGACACTAGCTCCAATAGGCCTTGGACTTTTCTGTTAACTTTTGACAAGTCCAAAGTTACCATTAATTATATTTAATACCACTATATAAATATAGTTGCACTCTAGGCCTTATTTATAAATTATAGCCCAAGAATTTTTTTATACATGCAACCCTTTCATAAAATATTCGTAGTAATA
Source organism: Castanea sativa (assembly GCF_040712315.1). NCBI lineage: Eukaryota > Viridiplantae > Streptophyta > Magnoliopsida > Fagales > Fagaceae > Castanea > Castanea sativa. Next base: position 45,181,450 of record NC_134013.1, read on the forward strand.
CAAAGTCATAAATGTAGACTGCCATTTTGTAAATTACAACATCTTATCTTTGAGTACTCGGTTTAATCCTTTAAAGTTATTCATTATATATTTATGAAATCCAATTTCATAAATATATACTTTAGTAATTTCTTACCAAAGTGGTTAGGCCTAACTCTCTGAATAACTGAACCCATTAAACTTATCTCAAGGGAATATTTTATATCTCCCTTAAGAGACTATGAATTCTATCTTGAGAATATATGTTCCATCAACACTAAATGTGGCTGCCCAACATAATGAAGTTTTGATCGTTACTTTAAATCTCACTTTTGATATATCAAAACAACCTACATTTCATGATCAAGTCCATTATCCTCTCAGGATTAAGAGTTCATGTAAATAGAAGTCGTGAGATTTATTATTCATTTGTCAGTCGTTAGGAGAATAATAAATCTCACAACGGTCCAGTTCAATACGTCTAAACTCTTAAAACATATCAACATATCAACTAGAAGTCTACACTTCCATGATCAAGACAAATCATCTTAGTTGATATGTTATAGTCTTCGCAGATGAAATGCCCAATTTCATCACCGACTACGAACTACAATTCTGAGTTTACAAAGAACTTGTGATTTATATCTTCTGTGACTTTTCACATAAGTCACATACTATGCATCTCATGGACTATATGATTATGTCCCATATTCATGTTACCATTATTTTAGATAATAATAAAACGACTTTATTAATCACAACATTAAGTCATACATAATAACGTACATAGTATCATAGATAGCATCATACAATAGGATTTAAGGGCACAAATCCTAACAATCTCCTACTTGCCCTAAAGACTATTGTGCACTAATCTAACTCCCATCTCCTCCAAATGTGACTCGAAAGTCCTTTGGGGCAAGGCTTTGGTAAAGGGATCTGCTAGATTATTCGCACTTTCAATCTTTGCTACCATTACGTCTCCACAAGCAACAATATCTCGAATGATGTGGTACTTCCTCCCAATGTGCTTTCCTTTCTTATGATTTCTTGGATCTTTGGATTGTGCAACCGCTCCACTATTGTCGCAAAATAATATGATGGGAACTTGCTCCATTCTTACAACACCAAGATCAAAAAGGAATTTCTTGAGTCAAACAGCTTCCTTTGCCACCTCACAAGCAGCAACATATTCAGCTTCTATGGTGGAGTTCGTAATACAAGATTGCTTAACACTCCTCCAACTTATGGCTACACCTCCCAACGTGAAAACACATCCTGAAGTGGGAGGATTATCAAATAAATTCACACTTTTGGAATAAACTTTTGGAGTCCTTCCAAAAGGGTATGAATTTGATCCTTGGTCCTATGTAAAGGCCATAGATGATATGAATATGGATTACTGGATCAAGGTTATGTGAATAGAATTGGATTCTATTTAAAGTCTAGAACTTGCAGAGGCGCCTAGTGGCATTAAACCTATTATTTTCAAATGGGTCTACAAGAAAATGAGATTGATAGATTTAAAGGTGCAAACCTTCAAAGTCAAGACTAGTGGCGAAAATATTTATTCAAAAAGAAGTGGTTCAACTATGAAAAGATTTTTCACCAATAGTCAAGTTTGACTCTATCTAGATTCTCTTATTCATTATATTTCATTTGGATGAAATATTGCAATGGATATCAAGAAAGCTTCTTTGAGTAGCAATCTTGAGGAAGACATCTATATGATGTAACTAGACTTGATCATAGCAAAGAACCGGTAGAGTTTAGTATGCAAGTTTCTTAAAGTCCATTTATGGACTAAAGCAAGCATCTAATTCATAAAATATCATCTTTGATTAAGCAATCAAATTGTTTGATATTGACCAAGTATTTAAAAGCCTTATGTGTGTAAAAGCTATATGGAATAATAAATTTCTTAATGTATGTTGATGACATTCTAATTATTTAGAACGATGTAGAGTTATTGTCATCAATGAAGATTTTTTGTTGTCTAGTCCAGTTTGATATAAAGTACTTAGGAATGACTAGTCACGTCCTAAGAATTAAACTTTGTTAAAATTCAAAAATTAGGATGTTGGGTCTATCTCAAACTGCTTAAATAGATTAGATTCTAGCCAAATATAGCATGTAATACTTCAACAAAGGATTCTTTCCTTTTAAGTTTGAAGTTCCTTTATAAATGACTATAGTCCTAAGACATATAAAAGGAAGAGCATATTAAGACGATTCCTTATACCATATTAATAGGAAGTCTTTATGCTATGTTATATACTAGGCTAAATATCTATTTTACGGTGGGCATGGTAAGCAAATATCAGTTGAATCTAAGATCACTTAATTTAGTGGGAGTAAAGCATATACTCAAATATCTTAGAAGAATGAGGGATTATATGCTTGTCCACCAAAGTGAGGATTTGATGGTTACTACTTTTACAATTACTGACTTGCAGTTTGAATGTGATTCATGAAGTTGGACTTCAAGATATGTGTTCATCCTAAGTGGTGAAGATACACATTAAGCGTAAGTATTGTCTCACTAGAGAAATATGAGTACATGATTTATAGTAGTAGAAAAGATAATTTATGCAATAAATCTAGCTAAAACTTGTTTCCAAACCTTGCCTTAGAGTGATTATGAATTACTCTAAAAGGAAATAAGTGTCAGATATATGATAAATTGTCTTGAGGGCAAGTGGAAGATTGTTAGGGTTTGTGCCCTAAAATCCAATTTATTGGCATGTCATAAATAATTAAATTGTTTAATTATATGAGACTATTTATAAATGAACTAATGAGACATTATCATAGTCCATGAGATGCATTGTATGTGATTTATGTGATTTAGTCACAGAAGATGTAAATCACAAGTTTCTTGTTCATAGTCGGTGATGAAATTAGGCGTTTCATCTGCAAAGACTATAACACATTAACTAAGACGATTTCTCTTGATCATGGAAGTGGAGACTTCTAGTTGATGTGTTGATATGTCTTAAGAGTTAAGACATATTGAACTGAACCGCTGTAAGATTAATTATTCACTCAATAACTGTCACTCGAATAATTAATCTCACGACTTCTAATTTCATAGACTCTCAATCCTGAGAGGGAAGTGAACCCGATCATGAAATGTAGGTTACTTTGATATATCAGGAGTGAGATCTAATATTTACAGTCAAAACCTCAGTATGTTGGGTAACCACGTGTAGTATTAAGGGAACACATATTCTCAAGACGGAATCCATAATCTCTTTTTTTAGAAACACGAAATATCTCCTTGAGATAAGTTTAATGGGAACTGGTTATTCAGAGCGCCCACTTTAGTAATGAGTTACTAAAGCTTATATTTATTGAAATTGGATTTCAATAAATGTGAATAACTAAAAGATTAAACGGAGCACTCAAAGATAAAATAGTTATTTACAAAGTGACAGTTCATTATGGATATTTCATGGAGGGGTCAAATGATATCATTAGAGTCTTGGGATATAATTTATTAATAAGACCTAGAGTGCAATTATATTTATATAGTGGTATTAAATATAATTAATGGTAACTTTGGATTTGTCAAGAGTTGTCAGAAAAGTCCAAGGCCCATTGGAGCTAAAGTCTTATTTGTTCCCTTTGGTCCCATCTCAAGTCACAAACTAAAGCCCAATTGGGTAGGCCCAAAAGGCTAACCCAATTAGATAATCAAATTTTATTTAATAAGAGTTATTAAAATAAAGTAACCACCAAGGTAGTTAGAATGTACGTATAATGAAAAGAAAGAAAATAGTTTTTCTTTACAAGGAGAAGAAGAAGGATTTTTCTTTGAGAATCAACGTACATGAAAACTGATTGAGAGACCACACTTCATGGGCACCATGTGGAATTGAGATGAAGATTAGAGGTATTCTCAAGTCTTTTTTTTGAATTTCACTACACCAAGGTATGCTTTCTATTCTTTGTTCTAGAATTCAAGGTTACATATTATCTCTCATGAATGAAGTAGATTCATGTTTGTTGCTTCCGCTGTGTGTTTTGTATGAGATGCAAAACCAAATTTTCCAACACCTACAAGTATTATAGATTCTTCCTTCGAGGGTATGCTTGTTAGGATTAGTGCCCTTGAATCCTATTGTATGATGCTATGTATGATATTATGTATGACATTGTGTATGACTTAATATTGTGATTAATAAAGATGTTTTATTATTATCTAACATAATGATAACATGAATATGGGACATTATCATATAGTCCATGAGATGCATAGTATGTGATTTATGTGAAAAGTCACTGAAGATATAAATCACAAGTTCTTTGTAAACTCAGAATTTATAGTTCATAGTCGGTGATCAAATTGGGCATTTCATCTGCGAAGACTATAATGTATCAACTAAGATGATTTGTCTTGATCATGGAAGTGGAGACTTCTAGTTGATATGTTGATATGTTTTAAGAGTTAAGACATATTGAACTGGACTGCTATGAGATTTATTATTCTCCTAACGACTGTCAAATGAATAATAAATCTCACGACTTCTATTTGCATGAACTCTTAATCCCGAGAGAATAATGGACATGATCATGAGGTGTAGGTTGCTTTGATATATCAGGAGTGAGATCTAATGTAACAATCAAAACCTCAGTATGTTGGGCAGCCACATTTAGTGTTAATAGAACATATATTCTCAAGATGGAATTCATAATCTCTTAACAGAGATACAAAATATTTCTTTAAGCTAAGTTTAATGGGTTTGTTATTCAAAGAGTTATGCCTAACCACTTTGGTAAGAAGTTACTTAAGTATATATTTATGAAATTAGATTTCATAAATATATGATGAATAACTTTAAAGGATTAAACCGGGTACTTAAGGATAAGATGTAGTAATTTACAAAGTGGCAGTCTACATTCATGACTTTGTGTTACTACGAATATTTTATGAAGGGGTTGCATATATAGTAAAGTCTTGGGATAAAATTTATTAATAAAGTCTAGAGTGCAATTATATTTATATAGTGGTATTAAATATAATTAATGGTAACTTTGGACTTGTCAAGAGTTGACGGAAAAGCCCAAGGCCCATTGGAGCTAGTGTCTTATTGGTCCATTTTGGTCACACTCCAAGCCACACACTAAAGCCCAATTGGAAAGGTCTAATAGGCCAGCCCAATTAGATAATTAGTTAGTTATAAAGGGAGAAACATACAGAATTTTTTATTAGAGAAATAAAAAGAAAGAGACATCATTGTGAAATGGTGTGTATGTGTGAGTGAAGCCACTTAATCATTCTCCCTTAGAAACTGATTGAGAGACTACACTTCTTAGGTGTAAAGTGGAATTGGAGTGAAGATTAAAAGTGTTCACAAGTGCTTTCGATCTTTTGTTTTGAATTTCACCACACCAAGGCACGCTTTCTTGTTCTTAAATTTTGAAATTTACATAGTGCATGTTATCAATCATGAATGAAATAGATCCTTGTTTGTTGCTTCCGTTGTGTGTTTTGTATGAGATACAAAACCAGTTTTCCAACAATGCTATCGTTGGTGTTGGCCACTAATCAAGTCTCATTTTCAAATGATGAATTGCCTCTAAAAGGAAGAGATCACACCTTAGCCATACATATCGTAATCAAGTGTCAAGACATGATTGTTGCAAGGGTGTTAATAAACAATGGATCAGCCCTAAATGTCTGCTCGATGGATTTGAGTGCCTAAAAGTAGATACATCTTTTGTTAAGCCTAGCAATATGATCATCAGAGCCTTCAATGGCATACGTCGAGAAATGCAAGGTGAGACCGAGCTAATGATTGAGATCTGCCTGAGATTCTTCATGGTCAACTTCCAAGTGATTAAGGTTGATTCCCCATACAACATTCTTTTAGGGAGACCTTAGTTGCATACAACAGGTGCAATTGCGTCTTCCTTTCATAGGAGACTCAAGTTAATCTCCGAGAATCAATTGATCACTATTATGGCTAAAGAGCCCATGACTACATTTCAAGAGAATTCTATTCCCCACATCGATGCTAATGCTTTTCTAGAAGTGTCTTTCCATGGCTTTGAGCTAGTTTCCATGATTCACAATGCTTCAAAGCCTGAGTCTGGCTAGCCCGCAGTAGTTCTAATGGCCGCAAAGGAGATGCTTAAGTTTAGCTAAAAAAAGCTCTGGAGCTGTAAGACATGGGAGCCCTACTCTCGTTGAACTCTCAGATAACAAAGGAAGATTCGGTTTGGGGTATGAACCCACTAATGAAGAAAACTTTCAAGCTTCCAGAGGAAAGAAGAGGAAGTGTGACACTTCAAGGATGTCTATTCCCCATATCAGAATCACTTTTCTGTCTCCAGCTGAGGTCATTATGCTAGAACCTTTTAAGGGATTGGAAAATGAAGAGCCTGTTCTAGCTTGCATTATTCGGCTCTATCCCGAAGAGGTCTCTGTGAATGTTATCCTATCTCCCAAAGATAATCTGACTTCTACTATCTGACCAGGGATGCTAGGTGAGACGGCAAGCCTTTGGACCATCGAGCCTTGCTTTGTGGTTACACCGGCTGAGTAAGAAGTATTCCATCATTGAGTGATTGGGCTTTCCAATCACTTGAGAGGGTTGGAATAGCATATCTATTTTTTTTTTTTTGCATGCTTATATTATTTCCTGCTTTATTTGTGTTCCCTATTCATTTTCCTAGTTTGTTTCTCGAAAAAAAAAAAAAAGTTTCCCTGTTATCATTATTAGCATGAACTTTGTTTTCCCCCTACCCATAATCCATTAATGAAATATTCAATATATTATTTAGAAAATTCTTGCATCTCTCTTTATCCGCTTTCCTAGAATATGTGTGTGCAAATTGTTTTATGTTTCTCTGTATATGTTATGCTCTATTGGATCTATTCTAATTCCCAAGTGGGTACATTGTCCCTTTGCTATAACAATGGTGTAGATGATATGAATGAGACAATAAATTTGGATCATGATGTTGAAGGAATGGAAGAGGTCCTGAACTAACCTCGAAACATCCTAGAAGCTCTGAATAGAGAAAGCGAGGGGTCCAAGCCCAATATAGAAAAGGCAGAGGTGATAAACCTAGCCGATGAAGGTGAGACAGGAAAAACCGTTAAAATCAAGGTAAACTTTCCCAAAGACATGAAAGATGAGCTCATAGCTCTACTAAAGGAGTTCAAGGAAATCTTCACTTGGTCTTAGCAAGATATGACAGGACTAGATACCAAGATCTTCATCCATAGGATTCTAGTTAAATCTAAATGCCCCTCAATGCGGCAAGTCCTTCGAAGGATAAAGTTAGAGATTATCCTGAAGATCAAAGAAGAAGTGGAAAAGCAGTTGAAAGCCGATTTTTTTACTACCATAGCCTATTCAAATTAGTTCGCCAACATTGCTCCCATGCTAAAGAAAGGTGGGAAAGTACACAAGTGTGTCAATTATAGATATTTGAATTGGGCTAACCCGAAGGATAACATCGTGACCAACATGTTATTCTCCTTTATGGATGGATTCGCAGGTTATAATCAGATCAAGATGGCTGAAGAAGATAAAGCTAAAACAAAGTTCACCACTCATTGGGGAACTTATGCCTACGATGTCATGTTGTTCAGCTGGAAGAATGCTAGGGCAAGCTACTTGTAGACACCACATTTTGAACCCTGATAGGCCAAAAACGTATTAATCCCTTGTGATGGATTAATTGATTAATTAGACAAATTTAATTAATTAATCAAATTAACATGCAAAATACGTGGCAGCACAAAAAAATCACCAACTAAATAAATATGCAGCGGAAAATAAATTGACACGGTGATTTGTTTACGAATAGGGAAAACCTCCAAGGCAAAAACTGCACTGGGTGATTTTAAGGTCACCACTCTCGAGAATCCACTATTATCAAAACAAGCGGTTACAAGTAAAGGAATCCTAGTACCTTATACCAACCTACAGTTGAACCCTTACTCCAATACACAATTGGACTTGTTTTGTAGTGACAATCTCTCATTGTATTGCATGGTTCCCAGTACGTGACTAAACAACAGATGCGCAGATCCCAGTACGCGACTTAATCACCAAAGGATGTTGGCTGCAAAGTTCTTCTGTTCATCACACAATGAAGATCATGAAGTTGCTTGGTCACAAAACCCTATGGTGTACAAACATAGTAGCTTCTTCAAGTTGAACTAGGGCAAATTTAGTCTCTGGTCACAATTTGGATGAACAAGACTTTGCTTAATACTCGCGCCACCCAAGACAGCCCTTAAAATAATCCTTATATATGTTTAGGGTTGTGAGAAAAGAAAGCCCAAACATACATTCATGGATTCTTGGACAGATTTGCATGGCTTTAACACTTGAACTTGAAACCTTGTTTCTTGAAGCATTAAACACATTCTAGATCTACCCAAATACAAGTAAAGTGTGTTTTGTCAAAGGATTAGCCAATACATAAAATCTTGACATATGTTCTTAACACGAATCACATATGTACTAACATACCCTTTACGACTCGAGTCCCCGTTCCCCAATGATGCTCGAACTCTAAGGCTCAAGGCTAGAGTGTTAAAATGAAAAATATAACCTTTTAAATGAGAAAAAATCTATTTTTAGAAATATAATTACCAAAGTGGCTCTTGGCCCACATACATGGCCAGTAGCTTGCATACGTGGGCCAAAGCATGCGTACGCAGGCACATTCCTACATACGCAGCTAGGGTTTTAGGAGCATGAAAAAGGCAAGTTGCTTGCAATAATGGCTGAGGTTTGGAATGAATTTCACATCTCCTAGGAGCCATTCCAAACCTCATTTTTCCACTATAAAAGGCCTTACATAATACATTTTCAAAACACACAAAAAACCCATGGGAAAAACCTAAGATTCATTAGAAAATAGTGAACCAAAAGGGAGTTTTTCACAAAACACACTCAAGTAAATTTTATTTGATTGTGACTTTTTTCTGGCCCAATCGTTTTAGTTTAAGATTACTAATCATGTGTTTATTGATTGTGATAGATTTGACTGAGGGGAATGGTCAAAATCAAAGCTTGGGAACTTCTTTTTGAGGTATCGAGCTTCAACCTTTCTTTTTCTTTTTGGTCTTTCTTTTTTGTTTTTAATCTTGTTTTTTTCTTAGTTTATGTTTACAAATGTTTGCTTAGGTTAGCATTAAAGTTCTTTTTATATTCTGAGTATATTTGTTTGTTAGAATTAGGGTTTTCTTATATGCTCTATCGTTCTGCTTCATTTTTCTAGGTTAGGGTTTTGAACAAGTCCCACACACGCATGTCATAAGCATTCGTACGTAGGTTAAATACTATGTACACAGGCCTTTGGCTGCATACATAGATACTTTCCCAAAAACCCTAATTTATATTTCTCATGTTGTTCGATTTGCTTGTTTCACATGATTTGTCTCTATTTAACCCCTTTTTATATGTTTATATGTATCTGGGTCTTTGTGTTGTATGCCTGTTTGTCTTTAACATGCTTGGATTAGGGTTTTATGCTTGTTTCTTGCTTTGATGCTAGGAACATCCATTTACATGCCCATTCATAATGCCATAGTTGTTGAGTTGTTGCAAGGTAAGTAAAGGTAATTCATATTTTGATATGAACATGCATCTTTTGTGATGAACATGGTTGTATGATATTGAACATAAAACTTTCTATGATTTTATGATTACCATGACATGCTTGTTGCCATGTTTGGTTTGTCGCCTTGCCTTGAGATGTGTGACAGGGTGTTCACATGTTAGATAAATGCTAGTATCTATCGAGGTTTAAAAGAGCTGTTTTAGCCCGAGGCTCGATAGTTGCTTGGTAGCTAGGGTATGTGTCGAGATTTATGAAGTTCAGTTTTTTAGAGCTAATTTTCATCCAATCTGTGAATGTATGTTTAGGATTTCTTTTCTCATAACCCTAAACATATATAAGGATTATTTTAAGGACCGTCTAGGGCTGAGCGAGTATTAAGCAAAGTCTTGTTCATGCAAATTGTGACCAGAGACAGAATTTGCCCTAGTTCATCTTGAAGAAGCCGTTGTGTTTATACACTGTAGGGTTTTATGACCAAGCAACTTCATGATCTTCATCATGTTATGAACAGAACAACTTTGCAGCCAACATCCTTCTCAAGTTGGTGATCAAATATAATGCTCCATGACTTAGATGCTTGCTTTAAGTCCATAAATGAACATTTTTCCACTTGCATACCATACCATATGCTCTTGGTTCTTTACTATGAATCGTTCTGATTGCTTCATATAATTTCTTCTTAAAGATTACCATTAAGAAATGCAGTCTTGACATCCATTTTCCAAATCTCATAATCATAATGAGCAGCAATGGATAAGAGAATTTTAATAGATTCAAGCATGGCTCCTGGTGAAAAAGTTTTTTCATAGTCAATACCTTCTTTTTGTGTATATCCTTTTGCCACTAGCCTTGCTTTAAAGGTTTCAATCTGTCCATCTATCCCTCTCTTCCTTTTGTAAACCCATTTGTAACCAACAAGTTTAATGTCGTTAGGCACCTTTACAAGATCCCATACTTGATTGGAATACATAGAATCCAATTCAAATTTTATAGCTTTAACCCAATGATGTGCATCTATATCTTTCATTGCCTCTTCATAAGTGTAAGGATCAGATTCAGCCTCTTTTGAGATAGCTTCATAAGTTTCTCCGAAACCTATAAATCTTATAGGTGTCTGCATAGTTCTCGCACTACGACGAGGCACCTATGTACTACTCATCTCATGAGTAGAATCTCGTGGTGTATCTAATACAGCCACATCATCCCTGGTTTCATCTGTTCATTGTTCAATTACAGGTTCATTCATTTCAGCCAAAACAACTCTACTTCTAGGAGTATAATCATTCATATAGTCATTTTCCAAAAATTTGGCATTTGTACTAACAAACAATTTATTATCTTTATAACTGTAGAATAAACCTCCAACAGTTCCTCTTGGGTACCCTACAAAGAAAACCACTTCTGCTTTAGATTGTAACTTGTCAGACTTTCATTTCAACACATGTGCTAGACAACCCCAAATATGGAGATGTCTCATTCTAGGCTTACGCCCAATCCACAACTCTACAAGTGTTTTAGGAACAAACTTCAAAGTTACTAAATTCAGAAGATACTTTGCAGCATTTAAGGCATACCCCCAAAATGAAATGCGTAGAGTCGAATAACTCAACTTGGATCTAACCATATCTAAAAAAGTCATATTCCTTCTTTCTGCTACACCATTTTGTTGTGGTGTTCCAGGTGTAGTCAACTGGGATATAATCACATTTTCAGTTAAGTAATCCTTGAAATCCCCAAGAAGGTATTCATCACCTCAATCAGATCGAATGGCCTTTATGCGTTTACTTAATTGATTCTCAACTTCAACCCTAAACTCTTTGAACATTTCAAAAGCTTTAGACTTTCATTTCATTAGGTACACATAACCAAACCTAGAGTAATCATCTGTTAGGATGTGTGCCCTTAAATCCTATTGTATGATGCTATGTATGTTATTATGTATGACATTATGTATGACTTAATGCTGTGATTAATAAAGTTGTTTTATTATAATCTAAAATAATGATAACATGAATATTCGGACATTATCATATAGTCCATGAAATGCATAGTATGTAATTTATGTGATTTAGTCACAGAAGGTATAAGTCACAAGTTCTTTGTAAATTCAGAATTTTAGTTCATAGTCGGTGATGAAATTAGGTGTTTCATCTGCGAAGACTATAACATATCAACTAAGATGATTTGTCTTGATTATGGAAGTGGAGACTTCTAGTTGATGTGTTGATATGTTTTAAGAGTTAAGACATATTGAACTGGACCGCTGTGAGATCTATTATTCTCCTAACGACTGTCAAATGAATAATAAATCTCATGACTTCTATTTGCATGAACTCTTAATCCTAAGAGAATAATGGACCTGATCATGAAATGTAGGTTGCTTCGATATATCAGGAGTGAGATCTAAGGTAACGGTCAAAACCTTAGTATGTTGGGCAACCACATTTAGTGTTGATGGAACATCTATTCTCAAGATGAAATTTATAATCTCTTAATAGAGATATAAAATATTCCCTTGAGATAAGTTTATTGGGTTCAATTATTCAAAGAGTTAGGCCTAACCACTTTGGTAAGAAGTTACTAAAGTATATATTCATGAGATTGGATTTCATAAATATATGTTGAATAACGTTAAAGGATTAAACCGGGTACTCAAGGATAAGATGTAGTAATTTACAAAGTGGCAGTCTATATTCATGATTTTGTATTACTACGAATATTTAATGAAGGGGTTGCATGTGCAATAAAGTCTTGAGATATAATTTATTAATAAGTCGTAGAGTGAAATTATATTTATATAGTGGTATTAAATTTAATTAATTGTAACTTTGGACTTGTCAAGAGTTGACAGAAAAGCCCAAGGCCCATTGGAGCTAGTGTCTTATTGGTCCCTGTTGGTCCCGCTCCAAGCCACACACTAAAGCCCAATTGGAAAGGCCCAATAGACCAACCTAATTAGATAATCAGTTAGTTATAAAGGGAGAAACGTACAAAATTTTTATTAGTGATATAAGAAATGGTGTGTATGTGAGAGTGAGACACACTTTCATTCTCCCTTTGAAAACTGATTGAGAGACCACACATCTTGGGCGTAAAGTGGAATTGGAGTGAAGATTAAAAGTATTCCCGAGTACTTCATGTTAGGACATATGCGTTTCAATTGTTAAGAACATATGTCATTCATTTTATGCAATTGGCTAATCCTTTGACAAAACGCACTTTACTTGTAATTGGGTAAATTTAGGATGTGTTTAATGCTTCAAGAAACTGTGTTTCAAGATCAAGTGTTGAAGTCATCAAGTCTGTCCAAGAAACAAGCTAAAAAGTGCAAGTTTATTAAAGCTGAACAGCTAGCTCGACAGCTAGCATGTGTTGAGGTTTAAAGAGTAGCTAGCATGTGTCGAGGTTTAAAGAGTTGTTCCAGCCTCGTGGCTCGACAGCTGCTCGACAGCATCTCGATACCTCTATTTGGCGAGGTTTAAGAAAAACAGATTTTGAGTTCTGTTTTGATTCCAATCCGTGGATGTGTCTTTGGGGCTTCTTTTCTCCTAACCCTAGACATATAAAAGGATTATTTTAAGGGCCGTAAAAGTGGACACAAGTTGCACAAGTATTGAGAAATCCTTTTTCAAGCAAGTTGTGACCAGAGAAAAAGTTCTTGCCCTAGTTCATCTCTCTTGTGAAGAAGTTGCTCTGTAATATGCACCGTAGGGTTTTGTAACCAAGCATCTTCTTGATCTTCCTCGTGTGGATGAATTAAAGAACTTTGCAGCCAACAATCTTCTCTAGTTGGTGATTGAAGTCACGTACTGGGATCCGCACAATTTGTTAGGCACGTACTTGGAAGCCGTACATTGAAAGGAGAAATTGTCACTACAGAACAAGTCCAATTAGGTATTGGGGTAAGGGTTCAACTGTAGGTTGGTAAGGTACTTGGGATTCCTTTACTTGTAACCGCTTGTTGTGATAATAGTGGAATTTCGAGAGTGGTGACCTTAAACTCACCCGGTGGGGTTTTTGCCGTGTAGGTTTTCTCCATTCGTAAAAAAATCACCGTGTCATTTAATTTCCGCTGCATACTTAGTTTAATTGGTGATTTGTTTGTGCTACCACACGCTTTGCATGTTAATTTGATTAATTAATAACTTGGCTAATTAATCAACTTAATTCATCACAAGGGGTCAATACATTTTTGGCCTATCACTTCAATCTTTGGTTTTGAATTTCACCACACCAAGGTACGCTATCTTGTTCTTAAATTCTGAAATTTACATAGTGCATGTTATTAATCATGAATGAAATAGATCATTATTTGTTGCTTCCGCTATGTGTTTTGTATGAGATACAAAACCAGTTTTTTCCTACATCATCACTGAAAGTAATGAAATACTCATAGACACCTCTTGCTTGGATAGACATTGGACCACATACATCTGAATGTACTAGTTCTAGCAAATATTTGGCTCTATCTCCTTTTGCATTAAAAGGCCTTTTAAGTCATTTTACCTTCCAAGCAGGATTCGCAGACTGGAAATTCATTAAAATCTAATGGTTCTAAAAGCCCATCTTTAACCAGTCTTTGGATCCTGTCTGAATTAATATGACCCAAACATAAATGCCAAAGATATGCATCACTAGTAGAAGGAAACTTTCTCTTTAATGATTTCAAATGAGAATTATTATCTAATTTAGAATTGTATAATTCATTCTTATCAAAGTTAAAATATAAAGACCATCCACAATATTGCCAGAACAGATAAACATTTTATCCTTCTTTATTACAACATTGTATTTCAGAATAACACAATATCCATATTTACCTAGATAAGTTGCAGAAATTAAATTGCTACGAACATTAGGTACATACAAACAGTCTTCCAATATTAAAACTCTAGAACCAAAACATAAATAAAACAGTCCAATAGCTACAACTGGAATTCTGCTCCCATCAGCCAAAGTAAGAAACAGTTCTCCCTCATTCAACTTTCTGGTCTCCTAGAACCCCTGCAAAGAATTGCAAATATGATTAGTACAACCTGTATCCACACACCAGGAATCCACGGGATTTTGTACTAAACATATTTCAAGAAGGAATGAATTTTTCATATCCTTATTCTTAGCAGCTCTGAATATTGGGCAATTCCTCTTCCAATGACCTTTCTCGCCACAATGGAAACATTTTCCTTTGGCGTAGTCCTTTTTCTTTTCCTTGTTGGCAACTCCTAAGGCAATTTGTTTACCATCTTGCTTGGTGAAGTCCTTCTTCTTCTCATTTTTACCCTTGCCTTTCGATTTAGGTTGAGAAGTAGACGCTTCAACCATATTAGCATCAACATTGGCTGTACCAAGAATGCCTTCCGCTGCCACCAACTCATTCATTAATTCAGACAATGTATAAATCCTTTTGGTCATGTTATAATTAAGTCTGAATTCTTTGATTGATTCTGGCAGTGATTGGAGTGTCATATCTACTTGGGATTCTCCATCAATGTCGGCACCTAAAACCTCCAGTGTATTCAGATGAGAGATCAGCCTAAGAAAATGCTCCTTTATGGAAGTACCTTCAGCCATTTTGGTATTATAAATTTACCTCATAGTTTCTTGCCTTACAGAATGGCCTTGCTCACCAAACATCTCCTTTAGACTTAGCATTATGTCCGAAACTAGTTCTACATCTTGTATTTGATGTTGTAGAATATTTGAAATAGATGCTAGGATATAGCACTTGGCCATCTCATTAGATTTCTGCCAACGATCATATCACTGTCTTTCCTCAACAGGAGCATCTAATGATGGAAAGTTAGGACAAGGTTGAAAAATCACATACTTGTGCTCTTCAACAGTTAGAACAATGTCCAAATTTCTTTTCTAGTCAACATAGTTGGATCCAGTCAGTTTGTTTTGATTAAGAATAGATACAAGTGGGCTAAAAGATGCCATGATTTAAATCTAAAAATAACAAACATGAATATAATAAGTAAGCCGAACATTATCAATTTAGCATATAGACATATGATATGGAACCTTAATAAACCATAACATAAAATATGCAATGACAACCCAATCCATATTCAATATCCCTCAGCATAGAGTGAACATTAAATACTATGATTGATTGAGAACTATTCTTATTATTAGTGCTATCATGATAACTCTTATCAAACACTAATAATATGTCGTTATACATTTAGCCTTTAAATAATAATAGTAAGAACTCAGCATAGAGGATACTATAATATTTAGTCTAGTATATACCATTGTTTAGAGCCATGTGTAGCCACATTTCATCTACCATTAACAGGTTTATCTTGTAGTACCATGATACAAAACACCCTCCGCATGGAATGCAAAGCTTAAGGCTAAGACAAGGTGTTTGATCAAACCACTATAAACCAGGAAGTTCAATCTTGTAGCACCATAAAATAAATATTCTCCACATGGAATGCAAAGCTCGAAGTAAAGACGAAGTATTTATTTCATACTACTATGAATTGACAATGGAGGCCATGAGATGCAACCCTTTTATCTCTCTCCTACTAGATATTTCAAAAGAAAGGTTTTAAATTAGAAATCATGTGTTCATCACACATAGCCTTGCATTTCATCTATGTTTTAAAACTTAGTGAAATTTCAAAAACAGTTCATTTCTATCGGTCAAAAATATTTCTCGATCGATCGAAAACTTCATCAAATCCATTTCAAAGTTTCTGGATGACTCGATCGGTCCTTGATTCCTATTCGATCGATCGATCGAAAAATTGAAGAAATTCATCACAAAGTCTCGGGTTGGCTTGATCAATTCTCAATCGCTACTCGATCGACTGAAAAGAACATTCAATCGATCGAAACTCGCGAAACTAAATTTTTTCAAATTTTCTGGTAACCATTTTTTACGTTTCACTTGAAAAAAACATAGTTTCTTGATCACATCGGAAAGAGATTGAGATCAAAACTAAATTCCATTGATGCTTTAGCTTAAAGTTCAATCTAACATACTTAATATCAAACTTCAACAACATCATAACGTCAATATCAGTTTTTATGAAACAATAATTTCAATAACCATGCAGAAAATTGATTGTAGAATCTTCTAACATCATGAAATTACTATCTTTGATTCTAACACTCACAAAACATGTTATACAAATTCGAAATTGAAGACCGCTCTGATACTAATTGTTGGAAAAACATAGTTTGTATCGCATACAAAACATATGCAGTGGAAAATTAACAGATCTACTTCATTCGCAATTGTTAACAAGTGCCATGTAAATTTCAAAAATTCAATAACAAGAGATTATACCCTGGTTCAATGAAATTCAAAATCAAATATTAGAAGTACTCGGGAACACTTTTAATCTTCACTCCAATTCCACTTAAGCCCAAAAAGTGTAGTCTCTCAATCGATTTACACGAATGTGTTCAAGGGAGAATAAGAGAGTGGCTTACACTCACATACACAATTTCATTCCACACACAATTTCATTCCACACACAATTCTGTATGTTTCTCTCCTTATATTTAACTGATTATCTGATTGGGCTAGCCTTTTGGGCCTTTCCAATTGGGTTTAGTATGTGGCTTGAAATGGAACCAAAAGGGAACAAATAAGACTCTAGCTTCAATGGGTCTTGGGCTTAGTTGTCAACTTTTGACATGTCCAAAGTTACCATTAATTATATTTAATACCACTATATAAATATGATTGCACTCTAGGCCATATTAATAAATTATATCCCAAGACTTTATTATACATTCAACCCCTTCATTAAAATATTCTTAGTAATACAAAGTCATGAATGTTGACTACCACATTGAAGATTTCTACATCTTAATCCTTGAGTACCCGGTTTAATCCTTTAAGTTATTCATCATATATTTATGAAATCCAATTTCATAAATATATACTTTAGTAAGTTCTTACTAAAGTGGTTAGGCCTGACACTCTGAATAACCAAACACATTAAACTTATCTCAAGGGAATATTTTATATCTTCGTTAAGAGATTATGAATTCCATCTTGAGAATATATGTTCCTTCAATACTAAATGTGGCTGCCCAACATACGGAGGTCTTGATCATAACTTTAGATCTCACTCCTAATATATCAAAGTAATCTACTGAAGGAAAAATTTTGGTTTTATATCTCATACAAAACACATAATGGAAGCAACAAACAAGGATCTATTTCATTCATGATTGATAACGTGCACTATGTAAATTTCAGAATTTAAGAACAAGATAGCGTACCTTGGTGTGGAGAAATTCAAAATAAAGATTAGAAACACTTGGGAACACTTTTAATCTTCACTCTAATTCCACTTTACGCCCAAGATGTGTGGTCTCTCAATCAGTTTTTAAAGGGAGAATGAAAGTGTGTCTCACACTCTCTCACACACCGTTTCTTATTTTCTTTTTTCACTAATAAAAATTATGTATGTTTCTCCCTTTATAACTAATTGATTATTTAATTGGGCTGGCCTATTGGGCCTTTCCAATTGGGCTTTAGTGTGTGGCTTAGAGTGGGACCAAAATGGACTAATAAGACACTAACTCCAATAGGCTTTGGGCTTTTTCGTCAACTCTTGACAAGTCCAAAGTTACCATTAATTATATTTCATACCACTATATAAATATAATTGCACTCTAGGCCTTATTAATAATTATATCCCAAGACTTTATTATACATGAAACCCCTTCATAAAATATTTGTAGTAACACAAAATCATGAATGTAGACTGTCACTTTGTAAATTACTACATCTTATCCTTGAGTACCCGGTTTAATCCTTTAAAGTTATTCATTATATATTTATGAAATCCAATTTCATAAATATATACTTTAGTAATTTCTTACTAAAGTGGTTAGGCCTAACTTTCTGAATAACTGAACCCATTAAACTTATCTCAAGGGAATATTTTATATTTCCATCAAGATACTATGAATTCCATCTTGAGAATATATGTTTCAACAACACTAAATGTGGCTGCCCAACATACTGAGGTTTTGACCGTCACTTCAGATCTCACTCTTGATATATCAAAGCAACTTACACTTCATGATCAGGTCCATTATTCTCTCAGGATTAAGAGTTCATGCAAATAGAAGTCGTGAGATTTATTATTCATTTGACAGTCATTAGGAGAATAATAAATCTCACAGCGATCATGTTCAATATGTTTTAACTCTTAAAACATATCAACATATCAACTAGAAGTCTCCACTTCTATGATTAAGACAAATCATCTTAGTTGATACGTTATAGTCTTCGCAGATGAAATGCCCAATTTCATCACCGACTACGAACTATAAATTCTGAGTTTACAAAGAACTTGTGATTTACATCTTCTGTGACTTTTCACATAAATCACATACAATGCATGTCATGGACTATATGATAATGTCCCATATTCATGTTACCATTATTTTAGATAATAATAAAATAACTTTATCAATCACAATATTAAGTCATACATCATGTCATACATAATGTCATACATAATATTATACATAGCATCATACAATAGGATTTAAGGGCACTAATCCTAACACATACACCTCATGATCATGTTCATTTTTCTCTCAGGATTAAAAGTTGACGTAAATAGAAGTCGTGAAATTTATATTTATTTGACAGTCGTTAGGAGAATAATAAATCTCATAGCGGCCCTGTTCAATATGTCTTAACTCTTATAAAATATCAACACATCAACTAGAAGTCTCCACTTCCATGATCAAGACAAATCATCTTAGTTGATATGTTATAGTCTTCACAAATGAAATGCCTAATTTCATCACCAAATACGAAGTAAAATTCTGAGTTTATAAAGAATTTGTGATTTATATCTTATATGACTAAATCACATACTATGCATTATGATAATGTCCAAATATCCATGTTACCATTATTTTAGATAATAATAAAATAACTTTATTAATCATAACATAATGTCATACATAGCATCATACAATAGGATTTAAAGGGCACATATCCTAACAAATCCCTCTTTCCAGATGAGGATGTTTTGGAAATAGAGCCTGACCCAAGCAATGTAGAACCATGGCAGTGGAAGCTTTATTTTGGTGGAGCCGCCAATGGCACTGAAAATGGAGTGGGAGCAGTTCTAGTATCCTCGAAGGGTCAACAAATCCCTGTTTCAAACAAGCTAAATTTTGATTGCACCAACAACATCACAGAGTACGAGGCGTGCATAGTAGTCCTGCAAGTTACCTTAGAGTTCGGCACATACGATCTAACTATCTTTGTAGATTCCCTGTTGATCATCTCCCGAATAGAGGGGAAGTGGCAAACCCAAGACCCCAAGTTGATTCCGTATTAGAAGTGTTGGAAAAAACTGGTTTTGTATCTCATACAAAACACATAGTGGAAGCAACAAACAAGGATCTATTTCATTCCTGATTGATAACATGCACCATGTAAATTTCAGAATTTAAGAACAAAATAGTGGACCTTGGTGTGGAGAAATTCAAAACAAAGATTAGAAGCACTTGGGAACACTTTTAATCTTCACTCCAATTCCACTTTACGCCCAAGATGTGTAGTCTCTCAATCAGTTTTCAAAAGGGAGAATGAAAGTGTGTCTCACTCTCATATACACACCATTTCTTATATCACTAATAAAAATTCTGTATGTTTCTCTCTTTATAACTAACTAATTATCTAATTGGACTGGCCTATTGGGCCTTTCCAATTGGGCTTTAGTGTGTGGCTTGGAGTGGGACCAAAAGGGACCAATAAGACACTAGCTCCAATGGGCCTTGGGCTTTTCAGTCAACTCTTGACAAGTCCAAAGTTACCATTAATTATATTTAATACCACTATATAAATATAATTTCACTCTAGGCCTTATTAATAAATTATATCCCAAAACTTTATTATACATGCAACCCCTTCATAAAATATTTGTAGTAATGCAAAGTCATGAATGTAGACTACCACTTTGTAAATTACTACATCTTATCCTTGAGTACTCGGTTTAATCCTTTAAAGTTATTCATTATATATTTATGAAATCCAATTTCATAAATATATACTTTAGTAATTTCTTACCAAAGTGGTTAGGCCTAACTCTCTGAATAACTGATCACATTAAACTTATCTCAAGGGAGTATTTTATATCTCCATCAAGAGATTATGAATTCCATCTTGAGAATATATGTTCCATCAACACTAAATGTGGTTGCCCAACATACTGAGGTTTTGACCGTTACTTTAGATCTCACTCCTGATATATCGAAGCAACCTACACCTTATGATCAGGTCCATTATTCTCTCAGGATTAAGAGTTCATGCAAATAGAAGTCATGATATTTATTATTCATTTGACAGTCGTTAGGAGAATAATAAATCTCACAGCGGTCCAGTTCAATATGTCTTAACTCTTAAAACATATCAACATATCAACTAGAAGTCTCCACTTCCATGATCAAGACAAATCATCTTAGTTGATACGTTATAGTCTTCGCAGATGAAATGCCCAATTTCATCACCGACTACGAACTATAAATTCTGAGTTTACAAAGAACTTGTGATTTATATCTTCTGTGACTAAATCACATAAATCACATACTATGCATCTCATGGACTATATGATAATGTCCAAATATTCATGTTACCATTATTTTAGATAATAATAAAATAACTTTATTAATCACAATATTAAGTCATACACAATGTCATACATAATATCATACATAGCATCATACAATAGGATTTAACGGCACAAATCCTAATAAGAAGTGCATCAACCGCCTATTCCAAAGTTCCGAAACATCACTTTTGCTTATTTACCCCGAGCACACAACCAGTTCGCAGTTGCTTTAGCCACCTACAGTGAGAAGAAGTTCATCAGGCGCATGGCGTGCCAATCCTTCTTGATTGGGGAAGTCCTATATAAAAGGAACCATAATACAGCTTTACTTTGATGCATAGATGCCCCGAGGCTAACCATTTGATAAAAGAGATGCATGAAGGCTTGCTTAAAGCCCATGCCAGTAGAGCCCTGTTGGCTCGAAAAATCATGAAAGCCGGTTATTATTGGCTTACCATGGAAAGAGACTTCATCAAGCAGGTTAGGACATGACACCATTTCTAAGTCTATTAGAATAGAAACGCCTGCACTCTCTAGCAGTGCCATAGCCTTTTTCTACCTGGGAAATGGACGTCATCGGACCCGTGATTCCGAAAGCCTTTAATGGGTATGAGTATATCCTAGTGGCTATCGATTACTTCACTAAGTGGGTGGAAGCAGCTTCCTACAAAAGCGTCACCCAAGCTGTGGTGGCCTGATTCTTGAAACAGAACATCATTTGCCACTACGACAAACTAGTAAAACTCATTATAGATAATGGGAAGAACCTAAATGGAAAAATGATTGAGTAACTTTGCCAACAGTTCGAGATCAAACATCGAAATTCAGATCCTTACCGTCCTCAAATTGAATGATGCAATGGAAGTTGCCAACAACAACAAAAAGAAGATTTTGGTGAAGATGACAGACACCAATAAGGACTGGCATGAGTTCTTTCCATTTGCCTTGTGCGCCTATTGCACTTCTGTTTGTACTTCCACAGGTGCAACCCCATATTCCTTGGTTTATGGCATGGAAACCATCCTCCTCGCAGAGGTAAAGATCCCATCTCTCAAAGTCTTATCATAGATAGTGCTGTCAAAAGCTCAATGGGCCCGTTCCCAATATGAGTAATTAAACATGATAGACAAGTAGCACATGACCACAACATGCCATGGAGAGTTGTACCAGCACCGCGTCGAGCAAGCATTCAACAAGAAAGTTAGACCCAGAGTCTTTGAAAATGGTGACCTAGTCTTGAAGAAGCGAAACCAAGCCATGCCTAATCACCAAGGAAACTTTTCCCCAACCTACGAGGGCCTGTATGTGGTGAAGAAGGCCTTCTCTAGAGGACCCTAATCCTAGCCAACATGGATGGGAACAACTTCAATACGTCCACCAATTTTGATGATGTCATACAATACTTCACATGAGGGAGCTTCTAAGTCCAACATCTTTTTGCTACATTCCTATGTAAAAATCAAACAAAAAACAAAAATAAAATCAATAAAAAAATCAGAAAAAAAAAAACAAAATATATATATATATATATATATGAAAAGGTAGATTTAAAACCAGAAAAGGTGGTCTACACAAAATGAGAGCAAAAGAAAGAGCATGAGAGAGCATGCTCGATTGAAAACCAGAAAGGGCGATCTAGGCAAATATTAAGGCAATCAAAAATGTCAGTTGAACTACATGATGACCTGATCCTTCCCAGTGGAGGTACGTAGGTAGCCACCTTGGTCTGGTCACATTTTGAAAGAAAAATTAGTTAATTGAATTCGCCTGAGTTTGGGATTAAGAAAAGTGGAAGAAAGCGTGCACCCTTGGGTTGTTCTATGTTTGCAACGCACATGACCCGCAATTGTTTCATTCAAAGATGTTATGGCCCATGCCAATGGAAGATGTACCCCAATGGGAAAGGAAAAGATCCATCTAGGATAGGATGTATCCTTTGAAAGAGATTGATATGCATGGACTTAAATTTACCATTTTATTCGTATGATCTTGCATTTTCAGGGCATTTGTGCACATATTCATTAAACATGCCTGTTTTGTGCCTTTCTAATCCTTTCATGTATTCATCATTATGCATCCAAAACACAAATCTCATAGATAAATATATCCTGATAATCAATATACGTAAAAACATCTTTGTTTCCACCTATTTTTAGTTTTAAAGCATGCCTTACAAACTAGGCTATACTTTAAAAACCCAAAAGTGGAAGGTCATACACAATTGTCTAGAAATTTACGATGAACCTTTCCATACATGGTGGATTACTAACTACATAGCTCATGTACAAAAATGAAAAGAAGCAGAAATAGACTCCAGCAAGTCAAACGTGGCCCAAATGATCTGCTACAATCCTGCATAGCACCACAAAGCCGGTATAAAGAATCGGATCATCCGAGGTATAGTGATGTAGGACACAATTTACTGTTTAATTATTGTAATTTATTATTTTTGGTATTTTTATGTAAAAACGTTATTTTAGGTTTAGGAGATTTATTTCCTTGTTTTTAGGTGCATTTAATGCTTTTTAGGTCAAATTTGATTCCTGATATGGTAAGGTATCAATTATGAGTTATTTTAGAATATATTTTCTTGTCTGTCAAGTTTTATGGAGCCCTTAAATAGGCTCTTAAGTCTATAAACGTTTTTTAATATAATAACATTATTGAATAAAAATTAGAAAATGTGAGGCTTTACCCTTCTTTGGTTCTTCAGGAACTGTGAACTTATCAAGGATTCTTCCTTGTGGCGTTCAAACTTTATACCTTTGGTTCGTGATTCTTTATAATCAATGGGTCAAGGTCAACTTATACCTTTGGTTCGCATTTCAATTATAAACGTTGGGTCAGGGTTTCTATCAAAAATCTAAATTTTAGCTTTCTTGGGCAAGTATTCCAATATTTTTGTTGGGTCTCAAAGCATGTCGATTAAGGTTCGCATCATTTAGTATTAAATATTCCAATATTTTTGTTGGGTCTCAAAGCGTGTCGATTGAGGTTCGCATCATATAGGTACGAAGTAACCCTACTACATCAAAGCCCAGATCTTTGGCAATCTCTCTAAGTCAGCCATATGAATGTCGAAGCCAAACTAGCTCCCTCTCCATACTAGAACTTGAGGAGCAACCTTGCCTCTTTGTATCAAGCAAAGCTTGCAAGGTGCCAACCTCTACAGTAGCAACCTTGAGTGCCTCCTCTTTCTCAGCTACCTCTACAGTAGCATACTGTGGCTCACTAGGCTCATCAGCCAACCCACACTCCAAGCTCAAAATGGAATGAATGAAGGATCTACCCTCCAATAGCCTCAATGCTAAATTAGCAACCCTGCTGTTCACCTCATCGTGACTTGCCTCCATTATGGCCCTCTCCTTATCGTTTGTCTAGCCCAAGACAGTGAATCTCTAAGTAAAATCTGCTAGCTCACTCTCCAAGCTAGTGACTCGAGATCTCAACTGAATACACTCTACCTCCGTGGCTAAAGGAGCCGGACTCCTCTGCTCAAGGTCTACTCTAAAGGTAGTAAGCTCAGCCTCATAGGCTCTCCCCATCTCATCATAGTCCTCTACTGTGGCATTAAGAAGCTCCCTGCAGCAATCCTTGTCCCTAATAGCCTCTGTCAAATAGTCTCTCAAGTCTCTAAGAGTGCTCTCAACTCTGACCTTAAACTCCAATGCATAATCCCTCAATATGTCAGTTGGAAGGCGAGGATTAAGAGGATCTAGAACCGATAGATCAACACTGAAGCATGGGTCCCTGCTGGCCCTCCACTCTCTAAACTCCATGGTAGACCACTCATAATCATCCCCAGGACAAGGAGGATAGTCGATAGTCAACCTGCACTCCTGCCAAAAGTTGAAAGTGCAATCTATGATAACTGTGTCAATATCTTGGAGCCCATAATCACAAGTGATGACAAAAAGATCACTAAATCGAGGGACATGCTGATTGCCCCGAATTGCCTCAAGGCCATGCCTGGAAAGTACCCTGTATAACCCCTGATGCCCACTAAAGGGATGCCAAGCAAGCCAACACAATGGGTTCAACCCTGCCACTTAGCAACTCCCCACTTGACTCTCCAAGTCCAGTCACTAGGACTCATGCCAAACAAATACCTCAACCAACTAGCAATGTCCCCAGTAAAAGGAATATCAAGACCCACAATGATATTGACCCTGTTCTTCCCCAAGAACCCAGCAGGCTATGCCCTAGATATCACACTCAGATGACTACAAAACCACAACTACAGTAGATGAACACAACTGAGACTACATAAAGCCTACACTGGGGCAGTTTATCTTTGTGGTTCTTGTCCAGCATCTCAGAATATCTTGACCTCATTTTCAAAGCCTAGTTCATCTAGTTCAGGGGTCGGTTCAACCTTTGTCGTCAAGAAATGTAATGGAGCAGTGCCAAAGCCATTCCCGATCACTATAATAGTCTATCCAACATGGTATGAAGATCACAACAATCATTTCCCCAAGGAAGCTCTTCTCGAAGCATCAGTTGATCCAATTGATAACCAAGACAATTAGTGCATTTTGCTGCACGGCGAGTCCAAAATCCCACTAAGGAGATAAAGATCATCGTTAGGGTTGTCAAGGAACTCGTATCGCCCAGTGCGATTTTGATCCCGCTTCAAGTCAATCAATCATTTTAAAACCACGCAAAATCCCACATTAGGGCAATTTATTCTGCGCGGTTCAGCCCAGTAGTCAATATGCTCAAGAAACGGGTCCGTCCCTCTAGGAACCTTTCCTCTCATGATAAGAACTATATAAAACCTGCATTAGGGTAGTTTTGTTTTATGCGGTCATTCCTCTCTCTATGTCCCTTAGCGGATCAATCAATGTCAGATCCTATTGGTAAATCGGTGAAGGTATGTTGTTGTGCAAAGTGATCACAATAGTGCGGTCGGCTCTAAAATGCTAAAGCACTACTGGCATACATGTAAGACCTACCAAGAGGCATTGTTTAATCATACATCAAAAGCCTACCAACAGGTGATATCTAGAAACATACATATAAGACCTACCGAGAGGCATTGTTTAATCATACATCAAGAGCCTACCAACAAGCAATATCCAGAAACATACATGCAAGACCTATCAAAAGGCGTTTTAATCATACATCAAGAGCCTACCAACAGGAAAAATCTAAAAACATTCATATAAGGCCTACCAAGAGGCAATGTCCATACATACATCAAGGCCCACTATAGGGCAATATAATACATACAGTCCAGGCCTACCAAGAGGCAGTCTAAAATATACATGTTTGGCCCACCAAGGGGCAATGTCTACAAAATACAAAATAAAACAAAAAACAAAAAGAGAAAAACATAGCCGCGTAGGGGCTACATCATCATGATATAACAAAAGTGGCTGGCCTAGGGGGAGTCATCATCTCTAACGGCATCATCAGCAAAGCACCCCGTGCTGCCATCATCGGCATTATCACCCATATTGGGGCTCTTAGAAGGATTGATTCGATCCGGCAGAGAACTTGGGACATATCTCGGAACAAGGCCCTAAGCCCAATCATTTAGGGGGTCATATCCCCAACTGCCAACCAATCTAGAAGGAGCAGGGATGTACTCTAACTCATGTCAAAGAATAGGAGGATCTCTACCAAGAATATGAGGCGCAGAAGGTACAGACATCCTATGTCCCCTCATCTCGCCAATCAAGATGCCGATGTACCCACAAAGCAAGCCTATCTCTTCTTGTAGCTAACCCTTCTCTATCTCTCAGCAGCAATGACATAGGCTTCTCTCTCTCTCTACCAAAGGTCCCTCTTTCGTGCAAGCAATCTGGCGATCTCCACCTGTATATACCCCTCTCTGGTGGCAGCAGTGCCCTCAAGATCGGCATGACTTGATGATAGGTCCTCTCAACTAAGAAAACTCCTAGCTCGACAAAGCCTAGAACCAGCGCCACGCCCGCGACTCAGCCATAGCATGGGTAACCTCACGCCTAGCCAACAACTGCCCATCATAGGGACGGTTGAGTATTTCACCCTAGGTGACATAGTCTAATAAAGCACCGACTTTGGATGGCTATGTCAAGTCAACTCTGGTGATATCGCAGAAGGACCAAGCATATGCCCTAGGATAAATCTTTGAAGATAGGCCAGTATATTGTGGGCACAAGGCTGGGATATACTTGAATGCCCACCATGTCAAGACCTGCCAACAACCCTCAAGGCTTTTAAAACCACATCGCAAAGCTTGCCTCAGGAAAGCGATATAGAACCGATAACAAAGGGCCCTCCAATCATAGGCCTCAATGTATAACACTACTCTTATGGCCCCCAGCAACTTGTAGGTCATCACCGACCTGTTGTTGCCAAATAGGCAACTACGATGAAATAGAAAAAGAACTACCTGAGGGCAATGTCGTTAGGCTCCACCACACAAGGTATGCTATCCTTCAACCACTCCATACGAAGCTAAGGCTCCTTGGTAGGCCCAAAGTACTGTCGCCTCACTGGAGTAAGGGGATAATGAATACCCAAGATTGGCTCGCAGTAGCAAAATCTACAGGATTGGATGGGACAGGATACCCCCCTAATCTAAGCCCTAGAATAGTCGTCTAGTCGAGGGGAAGGACTGCATACTCCGCACAACTCAAATGAAATGTGCCAGTCTCTGCATGAAATTATTGAGATTCAAATAACTCTCTCTCTGGGATTCAAATTCGGCCGTGACCATTTAATCCTATCTCTTTTGCATCGAAACTATCAAACTTTTCAAAATACCTCTCACTTGGGATTCAAATTTGGTCGCGACTATTTAATCCTATCTCTTTTGCATCAAAAATATCAAACTTTTCAAAATACCATTCTTGGTCGCGACTGTTTAATCATATCTCTTTTCCCAAAAATATCAAAATTTTCATAATACCAATCTCTTAGGATTCAAATTCGGCCGCAACCGTTTAATCCTATCTCTTTTGCCTCAAAAATATCAAATTTTTTAAAATAACTCTCTCCGGGATTCAGATTCGGTCACGACCATTTAATCTGAGCAGGATTCAGATTTGACCATGATCATTTAATCCAAGCAGCCTCTCTCCAAGATTTAGATTCAACCATAACCATTTAATCCAAGTAGCCTCTCTCCAAGATTCAAATTCGGCCATGACCGTTTAGTCGTAACAGCCTCTCTTCAAGATTCAGATTTGGCCATGACTATTTAGTTTCACTAGGATTCAGATTCGGCCACGACCGTTTAATCCAAACAGCCTCTCTTTGAGATTCAGATTTGGCTAAGACCGTTTAGACTTAGA
Organism: Castanea sativa; assembly: GCF_040712315.1. Lineage (NCBI taxonomy): Eukaryota > Viridiplantae > Streptophyta > Magnoliopsida > Fagales > Fagaceae > Castanea > Castanea sativa. The sequence continues at coordinate 45,209,915 of NC_134013.1, forward strand.
AGGATTCAGATTCGGTCACGACCATTTAGCCTCAACAAGATTCAAATTCGGCCACGACTATTTAATCCAAACAGCCTCTCTTTGAGATTCAGATTTGGTCACGCTGTTTAGTCTCACCAGGATTCAGATTCGGCCGCAACCATTTAATCCAAACAGCCCCTCTTCGAGATTCAGATTCAGCCATGACCATTTAGTCTCACCAGGATTCAAATTTGGCTACGACTATTTAGTCTTAACAGCCTCTCTTAGAGATTCAAATTCAGTCACAACTGTTTAGTCTCACCAAGATTGAGATTCTTCCACGACCATTTAATCCAAACAGCCTCTCTTCGAGATTCAAATTCGGCCACGACCATTTAGTTTCACTAGGATTCAAATTTGACTATGACCGTTTAGTCTGAACAGCCTCTCTTAGAGATTCAGATTCGGCCACAACCGTTTTGTCTCACCAGGATTCAGATTCGGCCACGACTGTTTAATCCTATGTCTTCCAAAACTACCCCCACTCAAAATCGCTTTCACATTTTCAATCTAATCAAAATTTTCCATCCTTATCATGCATAATCTCTCATATTTACCTAGCTTTTCTTTTAATTTTGTTTCCATGTGTTTTCATAATATCCAACATATGCAAGTTTTGCTATTTTACTTGAACATGTGAACAAATCTATTTTTCTAGCATCATCATGGCATAAATGATAAATATATATATATATGTAAAAATACCAAAAATAAAATAAGTGCTAGCATGCTTTCCTACTTGCTTTGCTATGAACATACTTGCAGAAAATGAAAAGAAAAAAAGAAAGTAGAGACTGACCTTAAGTGAAGAACTGGAGACTGAAGTTGTGGACTAAAGCTAAAAGCTAGACTCGCTAAACCGCGACTTGCTGCAAATTATTTTTTCAATAGTGAGAAATTTAGAGAAATGGAAGTGAAATGATCAAAATGAGGCTTTGGGGATCATTTATAGGGCCTTGTACAGCTTGGGCAGCCTAGCGCAACTTGAAGGGCCATTAGGTGTGCCCAGCGCAACTTGAAGGGCCGTTGGGTGTGCCCAGCGCACCTAGAAGGACCGCCAGTCAGTGTTGACCTGATCAACATTAACCAGTTGACCTTTGACCAAAAAAAAAACCTAAGTTTCTTGCCTAGTGTCGAGGAAAAGTTTTCCAAATCAGTTGCAGCAGCTCAACCTTGTCAAGAAAAATTGATTTTGATCCATGAATAGTGCATTTTTTGCACGCATTTTTTGCCCACTTTCTCAAGTAAGGGTAGTGATAGGCCAAAAAATGCATTGACCCTTTTGGCAAATTAATTAATTAATTATCCAAGTTAATTAATTAAGTTAATTTAACATGCAATAGTATGGTAGCAAAAACAAATCACCAATTAAACTAAATGCAGTGGAAAATAAATTTGACACGGTGATTTGTTTACGAATGGGGAAAACCTCCGAGGCAAAACTCCATCGGGTAAATTTAATGTCACCACTCCCAATAATCCACTATTATCAAAACAAGCGATTACAAGTAAAAGGAATCCCAATATCTAATACCAACCTATAGTTGAACCCTTACCCCAATACCCAATTGGACTTGTATTTGAAGGAAAAATTCTGGTTTTGTATCTCATACAAAACACATAGCGGAAGCAACAAACAAGGATCTATTTCATTCATGATTGATAACGTGCACTATGTAAATTTCAGAATTTAAGAACAAGATGGCGTACCTTGGTGTGGAGAAATTCAAAATAAAGATTAGAAGCACTTGGAAACACTTTTAATCTTCACTCCAATTCCACTTTACGCCCAAGATGTGTGGTCTCTCAATCAGTTTTTCAAAGGGAGAATGAAAGTGTGTCTCACACTCTCTCATACACCGTTTTTTTTATTTTTCACTTTCTCTTACTTCTAATAAAAAATTATGTATGTTTCTCCCTTTATAACTAACTGATTATCTAATTGGGCTGGCCTATTGGGCCTTTCCAATTGGGCTTTAGTGTGTGGCTTGAAGTGGGACCAATAAGACACCAACTCCAATAGGCCTTGGGCTTTTCTGTCAACTCTTGACAAGTCCAAAGTTACCATTAATTATATTTAATACCACTATATAAATATAATTGCACTCTAAGCCTTATTAATAAATTATATCCCAAGACTTTATTATACATGCAACCCCTTCATAAAATATTCGTAGTAACACAAAGTCATAAATGTAGACTGCCACTTTGTAAATTACTACATCTTATCCTTGAATACCTGGTTTAATTCTTTAAAGTTATTCATTATATATTTATGAAATCCAATTTCATAAATATATACTTTAGTAATTTCTTATTAAAGTGGTTAGGCCTAACTCTCTGAATAACTGAAACCATTAAACTTATCTCAAGGGAATATTTTATATCTCCATCAAGAGATTATGAATTCCATCTTGAGAATATATGTTCCATCAACACTAAATGTGGCTGCCCAACATACTGAGGTTTTGACCGTCACTTCAGATCTCACTCCTAATATATCAAAGCAACCCACACCTCATGATCAGGTTCATTATTCTCTCAGGATTAAGAGTTCATGCAAATTGAAGTCATGAGATTTATTATTCATTTGACAGTCATTAGGAGAATAATAAATCTCACAGCAGTCCTGTTCAATATGTCTTAACTCTTAAAACATATCAATATATCAAGTCTCCACTTCCATGATCAAGACAAATCATCTTAGTTGATACGTTATAGTCTTCGCAAATGAAATGCCCAATTTCATCACCGACTACGAACTATAAATTCTGAGTTTACAAAGAACTTGTGATTTACATCTTCTGTGACTTTTCACATAAATCACATACAATGCATCTCATGGACTATATGATAATGTCTCATATTCATGTTACCATTATTTTAGATAATAATAAAATAATTTTATCAATCACAATATTAAGTCATACATCATGTCATACATAATATCATACATAATGTCATACATAATATCATACATAACATCACACAATAGGATTTAAGGGCACTAATCCTAACAGTATTGTAGCGGCAATCTCTCCTTTCAATGCACAAATTCCAGTACATGACTGACCAATGATGCACGAATCCCAATACGTGACAAACACCACATCTTAAGGAAGATGTTGGCTGCAAAGTTCTTCAGTTCTTCAACATGAAGATTAAGAAACTCCTTGGTCACAAAACCCTTGGCAAAAAGACACAGTAGCTTCTAGAGAAAAAGATGAACTAGGGCAATTTCTGTCTCCGGTTACAATATGTGTGTAACAACAAGTGCAACAACCCAGAGACGACCCTTAAAATAATCCTTATATATGTTTAGGGTTGTGAGAAAATAAATCCTATACAAATACTTAAGGATATGCGTGTAATCAGATCTAGAAATTCTGATTTTATAATTCTCGACAGATACAGCTTCTGTCAAGCTGCTGTCGAGCTTCAACATTAATCCTCGATAGATAGGCTTCTGTCGAGATTTAATGAACAACACTTCTTCACTTGTTTCTTGGATAGATTTGCATGGGTTTAACACTTGACTTGAACAACATGCTTCTTGAAGTCTTAAACCATCCTAGATCTACCCAATTATAAGTAAAGCGCGTTTTGTCAAAAGATTAGCCAATTACATCAAATATGTCCCTAACAAGTAGTACTAGTCACATCTCTTCTTGGCACAGGGCCTTGGCTAACAACATAAAGGCCCTGGTGCGTGCAGCCGGCTTTGAGCCTATCCTCTGTTTACTTCTAGAAAGTTTTGCCAGTGCCATCTTCGTGCAGTCGCTAGCCGAAGGTGGTGGGACACTACCCACACCTTTCACATTGCTAAGAGAGAGATGGCAATGACTCCCCATGACTTCCACCAGATAACCTACCTTAGGTGTGATAGGCCGTTCGTTAACCTAGAGGGAGAGTCAGGTATACAGCTGAGCATAGAGTTGCAAGGGTGAAGGCACACAACAGAGACAATCTATTACTTTGATCTTGAGATAGACCACAGACCTCTTCCTCAGGAGACACCTATGGAAGTTGCCACCTAGTTTTTGGAACCATATATATAGCATCTTCTCGAGAAAGGACATTTTGATCTAATACCAGAGATATCGGTTCGGAGTTAAGGTACATCTTAGGAAGGTGTTAGGCACCTAAAACCGCCCAACCCTTAGGTTGGCTTCCTTTCATTGTGTTTTATGTCTTAACCCTATTAAAGGCACACTCAACATTACATCTATACTCACACACACATACTAACATCCATCTAAACACACAACATGGCATCAATCATCCATAACTATACGTCTATCATGCTTGTCAACCAAAGCCTAACATTCATCTAGCATGGCATACCCTAACATACATCTAGCATATGTCGATGCCACGTGACTGCTCAACCACTCATCACAGCAACGCTCGCGTGCATATGTGGAGGTGTGTCATACCTTGGGTGTGTGGCTGGAATATGAGTCGATTTTAAGGATATTACCAAGAATAAGTGAAGTCGCCACCAATCATTGAGTTTTTCTAAGGTGTGATTGGTCACCTAACTATATTTGATTTTATTACCGATCCTAGGCTAAGAAAAATGTTGTTTTTCCTAATATAATACAGATGGGTAAAAAAATCTTGATTCTTGAGTTTGAAAGTCTGGTTACATGTGGAGAAGGTGTTAGGCATCCCACTATGCTTGTCCGTAGATAGTCATTTGTTTTGGTAAAATCATAATTTTTAGACATTGGCAATTGAAAACAAGCTATTAGCATTAGCTTTCGGGACTTTAAATGTGTTGGGCTTTGAGGTTTGGTTTCGGAATGGATGTTGTCCCAATTGATGCTTTCCAAGTGTGTTTGAAGTCATTGCCAAATTTCCACGGTGAAAATCTAGCAGCATTTTTCCTTTTTTCGTGGTGGAAATTTGGCAACACTTTGCCTCAAATGCGTCATAGCATGCAAAACGTTATTCTCATCAAGCTTTTGACGTGAGAATACGGCAATGGGGATGCCCCTGCAAAAATCTAGCAGAGTTTTGCGTTTGGTGCGCTACGGCGCACCGGCAGGGTTTCGCGTCTATGTATATGGCGCGTATTGACATACTCGCACTGTGACGAGCCGAAGCCCTCCAAAGTGTCAAGTATGTTGATGTGTGTCGCATACACGGGGAAACCAATGTCACTTGGTGACATGGATCAAGACAATCACACTACGATGATCATGCACACAATATAATATGAATATGCACCTACAGCAATTGCCTTGAGCACATAACCACACTACAAGGTCAAGAGCTCTCATGACTAGGGAGGGTCACTCATATAGAAACGAGAATTCATCATACAAAGTGCACAATCACCCACACATGCACAGGCATATATATACATACATCATGCATAATGCAACCACAGAACGTTCCAAGGGTATGGCCCAGCAAAGTACATGAAATGTAAAACAAACATTGTCATACCTAGGGAATGCGGCCCAAGCAAGGAGTAGAAAAATAAAAGGGGGTACATAAAGGGGGACCCTAATACATGCTCTAGAGAAGAGGCTTAGAGAGGGGAAAAAAGAAAACCGCTCTAGAGGGGCTAGGCCCCCTAATCTAACACCAATGCAAATGACAAGGTTTGCAGCCAATATTCTTCAGAAATCCCTTGGATTGTGAAAGCCTCAAAAATCTTTAGTAAAAGGCTTGAAAAGTCTCAAATATTTTCTCATGTCCAAACTCGATCATAATTTATAATTTCTGAGCCTGCACAATTTTAGATCAAGCTATGTTTAAGCAGTATTTCCAGAAAGACCAATGACTCATCAAGACCCCATTTTTTTGTTGGCATCTTCCAGGCGTCATAGAGGAAATGGAAAAGGAACCCAGTCTTACCGCATCATAGGTACAAGCGTACAACATTCCACAAGAGTTTTCGAAGAGGATTAACATGTAAATATATAGAGCGAGAGAAAGAACGTCAAAATCTCGATATTTCCCTTCTTGTTTAAACTTGTCAACTCTAGCAATATGAGAGTGCATCCATTTTCGAGTTTGTTTATTTGTTTGTCAAGGGCAATAAATCAATATTCCATTTTCCATTTTTATTTTTCCAAAAACTATAATTTAGTATATTTCCCAAGACCTCATACATAAACCTGTGAGAGAGAGAGAGAGAGAGAGAGAGAGGGGGGGGGGGGTATAGACTGAGTAGTAGTCATTAAGCTGTACACTACGCAAATGACTTATGAAGGACAATCTACGCAAAGTTCTGCAGAATTCCATATACAAACATCCAAATTGATATGCCCAGAACTACCAAGAAAACAAAATGGAATCAGAAGATAATCTGTTGGGTGAAAATCCTCAAGCCATCCAGGAAAATTTTGTGTTGCTGATTTTAATCTCAAAGAGCTGCTTCCTCTTACTGATTCAAGATCATACAAGAACCTTTCCTTTGATGAGCTTGGCCCAATACAAGTTATCATGACTGTGTTCCCTATCCTTTCAACACCCTTGTTAAGGAGAAAAAGAACACCATCATCCTCTGCTTGAAGAACAAGGAATTGCTCATTCATTCCTAAGGAGACAGCCAATGGACTATTGTACCTGAAGCGCCTTCCAGAATCCCAATGTCTACTACTGAAGTGTAGTGACAATTGATCAGATGAGCCCACAAAGTTGCAGTCTTGAAGTGGACATGAACATGGTGAATAGGTGCATGTTTCTTCATGGTCATTATTCATGTAATCCACTGTTTCATTGCACCCATATTCTTTATTCCGGCACGGCACTCTAACTGAATCAATCACCACCGCAATATCCCCGCAGACTACATTTTTACTCCTGATAAGAACTGGCATATCTCCCTATAGAATCATATCCACCAACCACATTCTTAATTTTATTATATTTTTAAAAAATGCATGTGAGGATACAATGAATAAACATAAAATTGAAGCTAAAAATCCTATTTATCTAGGAACATGTGAAAATAGTCAAAATCCAAAACTGAACATGGAAGATCAAACTACTTCATAAATCTCATTTCTCTCTCTTTTTCATTTCTTCTTTTTCTTTTTCTTATATATATATATATACATATATATATATATATATGTGTGTGTGTGTGTATGTATATACACACACACGGAACTTCCTCAAGAGAAATAAACATTGGTATTGGGAGAGTCTGACACTGGTTCATCATCCAATTCAGAGAAAACAAATATAGGCAATAAAGACATCTGCCAGATTAAGTAGTACTCAGCAACAGACTACCCCCCGGAGCATTGCAAGCCTACTAACTATGCCAATAACCATTGCCGATAAACAGCCTATAGAAACAATAATTTCTTGTCTATCAAATTTTGGTTGGAAGAAAAATTTACTTAGAGATTTAGTTTATTCTTTTCGTAAACACAAATGGATAAGCTCTCTCTCTCTTTGTTTACTTGTCTTTTTTATTATATAAGGTTCAAGGTGGAAGTAGATCTTTAATATCCAAACCATTTATATACTGCACAAAACCAATATGATAGGCCACTGATAATTTTCAGTGCATTATTTATGTCCACCAAACCGTCTGTACTGTACATTTTATCATTCCAGTTTTTAATTTCAATTACATCTCAACTCTTTCCTTTTTCTTCCTAGTTTTTTTTTTTTTTTTTTTTTTTGGGGGGGGGGGGGGGGGGGGGGGGGAGAGAGGGAGTGTGGAGGGGCATTATATAAGTGTCATAGTGGGAGCTTTGTTTATTGGGTACGACCTTTTTATATATGTGATCCATAATATATCAACCAATACCATGTCTTATCATAAATAACAAATTGTGTTTATGCCCACTTACACGTATACCATGAGCAAAAATAGATTGCGGATTGCTAGAGCTATCAGTAACACGTGTTCATCATAGCAAATAAACGGAAGGTCAGGGATTCATCTCAAACTTTATGTCCACTAAGATTGATTAAAACATGTGAGCACATAAATGGAAGGTCAGGGATTCATCTCAAACTTTATGTCCACTAAGATTGATTAAAACATGTGAGACTATACGTATCACAACCCCTCCCCACTGTCAGGTGACTCTATGGTCAAGAGGAAGAAGATGACAAGAAGAAAATTTAAAGTCAAGAAAACATAAAGAATAAGAAAATTAACTACCTCATCCATAGTGATTTCCCCATTTATTTGTTCTTCATCAGCCTACATAGTAGACAAGCAAATTAAAGTGTCAAAATATTTGAGATCATAACCAGAAGATCTTTTTATGGGTTATGACTTATGATACAATATTAGGTCAATGGACCTTAGATGTGCCACTTGTGCCAGGCCTAAGTTGCCCACCAAAATGAAAACCAAATTAAGTTACAGAATAAATTCTTTGTATATCATAATCAAGACAACTCAAGATGAAAACTAGGCCTAGGGCTCAAAAACTCACCCTTGGCTTGACATGGGCAAGGGACAGATCAAGGTTGTCAATTTAGAAATGCACAAATGATTAAAAAAATTCAAAGAACCAGATTATAATATGATAAACTCGTCAATAAAAAATCCATTTATATACCACAATTAAAGAGGACTAAATCTGAAAGATAAAGCATAAAATGCTGTTTCATGTGGTCCATCATTCAGAAGATGGCAACCAAGCCATTGAGGACTATTTTTTTGCCTCCAAATCTACTGACATTGTGTCAAAAAGACGAAAAGGCTATTTGGTTCCACTTTGATTGGTTGGGAAAAACAAGATTGTTTACAGGAAATTAAAATAAGAAACCATTTACTTCTCACATAATTTAGCCTAAGGTCTTAAGACCAACCAATCATATCGCACGGGTTCAATCCCATATGGGTGCATGAGCAGTTATATGTAGTAAAAAAATAATAATAATAATTTTTTTAAAAAAAAAAAAACACTCTAAATTAAACATTTCCAAGAATCTCAAGTCAGGACTACCTGGGTCCCCCCCACCTGCTCAAAAAGAGGACCACGCTCAACCCCCATGCTTATGCTGTCCACTGGTGCGCCATCCAATTGATCTCTACACTCTGGGTACTCCATAACAAGGCACCTCTCCTTAAAAATCACCTGCAAAAGAAAAGCTAGATTGACAAATACATTCATACTTTATACTATCGCATGTTGCAAATTTAAGACATACCTCTCCTAAACCATAACCACCAAGCTTTCTTTCTCGTTTCTCTCTCTCAGTAATCTCATCCTCGCCCCATGAAGACAAGCATGGAACAATTGCAGTGGCCAAAGGACCAAGTCCGTCAACAGAGATGCTCTCATAGTAAAAGAGCTGAAAAGAAATACAAGTTCAGTGGCAATCAATAATACATCTGAATAGTTTAAAATAAAATCATGAAAGCTTCTGTAAAAGAACTTAGTTTACCTGGAGAAACAAAAGACAACCACCAACTGCCCGTTGCTTCCCTTGACGAAAACGAGATACTTCTCGAACAAGCCGATCAAGTAAGAATTTCCCCCAGTTGTACTGATGGACAACATCCATATTCGTCAAAAAGTGGAGGAACGATGGGCTAACATCCAGCCTTGCTGTTGGAGACAAAAGGGTTCCCAATGCATAGAGGACAAATGATCTCTTAAAATCCTCTCCTGCTTCAGGAGCTGCCAACCGCTCCTCTAGAAGTCGCACTGAGATCCCACGATTTGAAGCATTGTAACTGTGACGTAAGACTGCAATCAAATCATCCGGCCCTGAGTTCACTACATCCTTTCCACTAGCTGCTAACCCCATCACAAGCTCCACATCTTTTGGGGATAAAGGAATCCTCTCACCACAAATCTCCAAGCTGCATCTTGTAGTGTTGAACCTCTCCAATAGCCAAAGGCACAAACTGCGGCGGAGTGTCCTACATCTAAGGCCAAGGAGGCTGCCAAATCCCATGCTCTTCACAGCAGCCTTCTGTTCAGGTGTGAGGCGCTTTAACACATTGAATAAGCGTCCAGGAGAGCATCTTGTAACCAGTTTAGTCTGCATTATAAAAGCTGTAAAATTCACCAGATGCAAAATCACAGATGAGAAAGCCATCACCAATAAATATACTTTACCTGTTTCCTTGGCTTAGGAGTACAGGCAGGAGCCGTACTCAAGTAGTTATCCCACACTTCACGAGCACGATTAGTGTATTTTGCTTTCTCCTCAAGGCTCATAGACTTCCAGGCATCCGATGCAGCCTTTGTGGCCTGAATTTGACAAAAGTCATTAAGATCAATGATTTTCTTGAAAACTTACATTGAAATAAAAGATAAGTCATTGTTAATCAATTTGGGAAGTCAATCATTAGGCTCACAGCTTTTAGGCCAGAGGACTCAGGATGGGAAGCAATGTACTCTTTGATAAACTCCCGGCTACAATATTAATTCAGACGTTAGTTTTTTGGTAACAATACCCCCAAGAGGCATGTGCTCAAAGTAGAACGTACTTCTACGAAACTAAGAATTACCTGAAGTACACCCATGAGCATGCAGGACGAGGAGTAGCAACTTGCTTCTTCTTCTTCTTCTTTTTCCTTTTTTCTTCTGAGACAACCTGCTCTTCAGCCTTTCGTTTTTCTGTTGCAATATCTCCTTCATTTGGTACCTGGACCACAAGAAATGTTGCAGGGCGAGAATCTGGAATAACTAGTGAATTACAACTCTAACGTACTGCAATTGGTGCATTGGTCTTTGCTTTAAATACTATTTTAAAAAATCCTATAAAGAAATGTTTTTCTTCCAAATAGCAGGGTAATAAAAAAATAGTTACAACAGATAAGATGACTTATGAACAAAACTCCAGAGGCACCTGAAACTTTATATAGCTCACTAATTCTAAAAATGAGAAGTGTAATTAATTTTCCACAATTATTTCTTCATTATGCCTTAAGCAGCTTTGAGTGGTAGATGACATTCACAAGCATTATACAACATTTTTGTAAGTTTTTATGTAAAATTTAAAGGGTCCTTGAAAGAGAATGATCAAAGCGATGTTTATGGAAAATTAGTGTCATTACAGGCTCGGGCAGGCTGTCAAATCTTTAGTAATTTTGTGGAACAGGCAGATTTCTTAAGACGTGACTTCTAGGAAATATATTTGCTTCCTCAGCAGCATGTTTATCGAATAGGATTATTTGCCTTTTATTTCACCATCAAGAAACCTTGTTTGGCTGGCTTCAAGATTAAGTAATTTGACAGTAAGGTAACCTCCTTAGAATTTTTATCCATTATTCATTGGGATGTCAGTTTTGTCAGAGCTCCACAGAACATTGGAGTCTATAATCTCCTTTATGGCCCTACTGTATGCCACTGAAGTGTGAAGAGGAAAAATTATGTTGGAAATTGGAACCCAATGTAGAGTGTTTGAAGTTCAGTCTTTTTACAAAGTTCTAAAATCTAATGGGGCTCATGTTTCACCTGGAAGAGCATTTGGAAGCCCAAAGTTTAGGGTGTGGCCTTTTCTTACTTTGGAAGGTAGCTTTGGGGGGGAATTCTTATAATGGATAATCTCAAGAAGAAGCATGTTATCGTGATTGACCAGTGTTGTATGTGTAAGAAGAGTGAGGAGAAAATAGCATATAGGTTAGAGACAATTGAGTTGACAGTAGTTCAATTGATATTATACTTATCTTTCCTGATAAGCTCAGCTGATGTCACCCATATTCCAGCAATAGGCCCCCAAACAACCATCCCCCTTTCGACAAGTAATAGTTTGAGGTGAAACCTAATGTGTACATAGGATGTGTACACCAAGTGCCCCCTAAAAAATTACATTCTGAAAGAGAGAGAATCTATAAAATATACAATAGAATGAACATCATTGAAGCCAAGAGTACAAGATCTCTATGAAAAACAATGATTTTTTTTTTTAACTCAATAACCAAAATCTCCAATCCTTTGAATGTGCAATTGTTCCTCTCCCTCCATAAACAAAGGAAGGTTATGTCCTAAACAAAAAAGCTGCTAATGTTTACTAAAACCAATTCCTCCACCCAAAAAGTAAATCCACAACTCTCCTCTCCTAGGCACTACCCCCTGTAGTCTAAAACATAGAAAACTAGAAAGGGCCAAATCTGACAATCTTGCGTTCTCTAAGTAACATACTCTCTCTAGGCTTTCAGTAACACTATTATTCTCTACCCCCAAAAAAAAATTTAGTCAATGAGCTCTAGTTGAAATGGCACTTCCTCCCCCCGTATAAAAATAATGGGATGGAGGGTGAGGTCATGCATTCTAAATCTATTGCAGGCATGTGTAACTCACAATCAATTTTTTTTATATAAAAAACAAATTTTATTAAATACTTGAAATTTTAATTTTAAAATTAAAGAAAAAACAATAAAAAATAATTTTAAAAAAAGTGTGTGTGAGATAGAGAGGAAAGGTATAGAATGTTTCAAGGAGATACCCACTGCAATTGAAGAGGTGCATAAAGCAGTTTTCAGCTTTAAAAAAAATGGTAGTAGCCATTGAACATGGTGCACTCCCACTTCTCTTTTCAACATAAATCTAATGCCTTTCAAAATATTAACAACCCCCCCCCCCCCCCCCACACACACACACACACTATAATTCATACATTAAACCCAATTCAAAACCACATTTGCAGACCCTATACAAATCAAATCACAATGCAATACTGGGTGGGTTGTACCTCATGCAGTCAGACATTGTAACTCCACAGTTACATAATATGTCATATACATACATATATATAGCTGAAATTTACTTCAATGAGAAACAGTTTATCCCAAAAAAAAAAAATATATATATATATATATATATATATATATAGGGTTTGAGAAGCCAAACCATTTCGCTGAGAACCAGAGCTCGCTGTTGAAGAGGGAAATTAGGGTTAAGGTTTCTGAAAGGGCCAAAGATTCAGTGAAATCTCAATGGGAATTAATTTCTAGTTGAGTCTCTTCTTCTTCTTTCTTCTCTGCAAACTTTTCTAATCTCGGTTTCGCGCTGTGTTGGACTTGTACCTTCTCTCAATTTGTGAAAAATTATTATCCTTTTGCTCAAAAAAATATTATTTAGTGAAAAATAATTAAAAAGTAAATGTTTTAGTTTATAAAAATAATTAATTTATTAAATTAATTACCAATTATGGTCCCTAAAATTCAAAGAATGAAATGAAATAGAATAGCCATTAAAAAAATGGAATGGATTTAGTAGTAAAATTAATAGAATGAAATGGAATTAAAAAAATTTGTTTGGATGTTTTAAAATAAAATAATGAAATGAAATGAAATGTAAATAACATTGTTTGAAAGTAATATTGAAAGGAATGAAATAAAATTAGCTTATAATAGCATTAATCTTATATGCCTCATTTTAAAGTAACTTTAACATATTATGATTTTGTTCTTTAAAATGACTTTTATACTTTATAATTTTTGTTTTACCAAATGGTAAAATATCATCCTTTTGAAAAAAATATATATATAACTAATAGTAAGATTAGATTAAATTAATAAATTAAAATTAAAGGATTGTAAATGACTTCTTTTTTTTTGAAGAAAAAGACTTGAGTTGCAAAATAAGTCAAGTAAAACAAGAAAAAAAAATTGAGAAGAAAGTCAAGTAAAATTTAAATTTTAAGTTATTATTAAGTAAAGGTAAGGTTTTATCTAGAGATGTGAAAAAATAAAGGGAAAAAGATAAGTTGATATTAGTTCAAATTTTTTGAGAGAAGAATATTCATTCATTCAAATTGATAAAGAATCAAGATACAAGGCTTCCATTGCAGGTGGAGGAGAATCTTTCATCCAATACAAATCCTCATCTAATGTATTCCTAGTATATTGAGCCAATACATGTGCCACCTTACTTCCACTTCTCCTTATGCAGCAAACACTAGTCCACTATAACCCCCAAATCAAATGGTGAATATCATCAGCAACATTACCAAACAGTGAATTATTTTCCAATGAAGAAGAAATGGCTTGGATTACATTAATATTATCACCCTCAATGATCAGCCTTGAGAAACCAGCATAATCAACAAATTCAATAGCTCTTCTATATGCAAGCATTTCAGCTTCATCACTTGTACTCACCTTCAGTCCACTAGCAGTCATAGCAGCCATGACCTCTCCTTTGTCATTTCGAATTATTGCTCCATATCCTGATCTGTCTAAACCTGAGAATAGTGCTGCATCGAAATTAAGCTTATATTTCGATTGGGAATCCACCTATCTTTTAAAGCATTGATTGAATTACCATTTCCAACCCTCCAACAATGACCAAATTTGAGAATGGGTTGTGCTGCCATCAAACTTCTCCACACATATGAACAATTTGGTGAATCTTTAGCATCAAGGAACGATGACTGCGGAAAATACCTTGCTTTGAAACATTGATAGAGCAAAGAGTCCTTGCATTGAGCCATTCTCCAACCTTGCTTGGCCAACATAGCTAGATTAAAAGTTCTAAAGTCTTGGAATCCCATACCTCCCTCTTTTTTTGAAGCTGTCAATTTATCCCAACTCTTCCGATGAATTTTTTGTTCATTGCCAACCTAACCCCACCAAAATTTTGCAAACAATGCATCCAATATATCACATAATTTCAAAGGGAGTTGAAATACACTCATAGTGTATGTAGGTATGGACTGTGCCACAGCCTTGATGAGAATTTCTTTGCTAGCTCTTGATAATAACATGCCCTTCCATCCTTGGAGCTTCTTCCAAATTCTGTCCTTCAAGGATAAAAAAGTGTGATACTTAGCCCTCCCAATCAAAGTTGGTAAGCCAAGATAAGTTTCAAATCCATCCACCTTCTTGACTCTCAAAATCTCCAAGATCTGTTGTTTTTGGCTGTCTGACGTATTACAACTGAAATAAGCTAAAGACTTTTCCAAATTTATACTTTACCCTGAAGCTCTTGCATAGGTTTGGAGGATCTCTACTATGGTCTCTCTTTCAGCCTGAGTTGCTTGACAAAACAACAATGAATCATCTGCAAATATAAGGTTAGTGACTTTTGGTGCTCCTTTACAACTGGATACTCCCTTAATCCTCCCTTCTAATTTTGCTTTTGCCAATAGTGTAGTGAAGCCTTCTACACACAAGAGGAATAAATACTATGACAAAGGATCTCCTTGACGTATTCCTTTTAATGGATGGATCATGCCATAAGATTTTCCATTCACCAGAATAGAAAAGGATGGTGTTATGACACAACTCATCACCCTTTCTATCCAAACAACTAGAAATCCCATCTCTTCCATAATACTATGGAGAAACTGCCACTCAACTCGGTCATAAGCCTTGCAGATGTCTAACTTCAATGCCAAGGATCCCTTCTTCCCCTTTTTTTCTGGAATGCATGGTATGAAGCATCTCATAGGCCACCAATACATTATCTGTAATTAGCCGCCCCGGTACAAAAGCACTTTGATTGGGTGAAATAATTTGAGGGAGTACCTGTTTCAATCTGTTTGCCAACACCTTGGAAATAATTTTGTAAATCACATTACACAAACTTATTGGTCTAAAATTAGAAATTTTTTCCAGGTTTTTTACTTTTAGGATAAGCACAATGTTTGTATGATTTATTTCAGGTAACATATTACCATTATTTAAAAAATCCAAAATAGCTAAGACTACATTATTACCCATTACATGCCAAAATTTTTTTATAGAAAAGGGCATTCATACCATCAAGTCCTAAAGCCTTTGTTAGTCCCATTTGAAATAGAGCCACCTTCACTTCTTCAACAGTAAACACACTAGACAGAACCTCCCTCATGTTATCAGTCACCTTGCTCTGCACTGCATTTAGACACTCCTCAATCTGATCTCCCACTCCTGCATGAAATAGATTATCAAAGTAGGCTGATGCTACTTCAACCACCTCCTCTAGATTCTCCACCCATTGCCCTTGTGCATTTTGGATATCCCTTATATGATTTTTCCTTCTCCTTTGTGTTGCTTTGGCATGAAAAAAAACTTTGTATTCTTATCCCCATGTTTCAACAAATTTATTCTAGACCGTTGAGCATAAAAAATTTCTTGCTTTTGTAAGAGCTCATTCATCCTTTTACTCAATTCCAAGAACTCGACTTTGGTAGCTTCTGTAGGTTTGGCTTCATTCAATACATCTAGCTTCTTTTGAAGTTCTTTGATTGCAATAGTATCCAGATTAGTTGTTGGTGAACCCCAAGCCATAAGCTCTGCTCCACACATCTTTATTTTTTCCTTTATTGATGCCAACCAAACCCTATCATCTCCTGCCTTCCCCCAAGTCTCCTGTACAACCGATTCACAGTCACTCCTAAGCAACCAGGACTCCTCAAACTTGAAACTCCTCTCACATCTCTACCTTGGATGGGAATATGACTGAATGTGTAGCATAATGGGTAGGTGGGGTATTAGTTCTAGTTTGAATCCACAACTTAAATTACTTTTTTGTCCACCTATAATAACCAATAACAAAATGCTACTTAAAATTTGTTATGAAAATATTGTGGTCAATTTTTTCAATTTTTTTTTTAAAGCTAATTTTTAATATCCCTCCTTCCTTTTGCATGTTTATTTTTTCCCCCTCTAGTAGAAATAAAATTATGTCTTATTTAATTATTTTGTTTGTTTTTTGGAGAAACAAAATCAAATTACACTAATATGCCGAAATCTAGCAAAATTAAACTTGTTACATCCAATTTTTTAAAAATTGACACTTCATTCCCAAATTATATATATATATTATTATTTATACAAGATGGAAATTTTATTCTAATTTAATCTAAGTGTATATGTATGTGAAGCTCCCTCCTAGAGACTTGAACCACAACTCTTACCCTCCACAAGTACATATACTTGTGGAGTGATTATCGCACAAGGATGTGCAGTGGTTCCCCAAATTATTAATACCCTGCCTCTTCCCTATCCCACTAACTATTGCCATCAATATACACATTGAATATTTCTCTATCAAGGAATATTCTTATCTTAAAATTAGAATAAAAGACTTTTAAACATGCTTTTAAGTGATTAACTCTGGTTAGGACTTTTCTTTTTCTTTTTTTTTTTGAGATGGAAGGCTAGAACTTGATTAATATGGACTAGTCTCATCACACACACTTCGCACGTACGATAAGGCTCTTTTTTTTAAAAAAAAAATTAAATTTAATGTAATTTTTCAATTTAAATTTATTTATTGTTAGTGAAGTTACACAAGAAGAAATTTTTAAGAAAAATTTAGGATTTGAAATGGAGTAAACTGCTGAGTTTAGTGTATGCTAGTTTTTAGGAAGAAATGTATCAAACATGTGTGAGATATATTTAAATAGAGAGTATGCTAATTTTTAAGAAAAAAAGTTTCTTTGGTAGTTTTATTTTTTAATTTTGTTGAATTACAATTTTAACCCCATTTTTTTAAGAATAAAGATTATCTAATTTTTTACTTTTTTTAAAGCTATAACTAAATTTTTGAATACTTTTAATACATAGGGGTAAAACCAAAAATAAAAGAAGGTAAATCAACCATAAAAATTGTGTTTAATCTAGATTTATAAATAAATAAATAAAGGGGAGGCAGAAATCAAAATGTATTTAATTTTGAAAGCATTTGTGTCCACTAAAGATATTCACATTTTTCCTTCTTTTTGCTAATTTTCAATAAAAAGACAAACAAAAGGAATTTTTGTATGCTTTCAAAATTTGAAATCTAATATCAAATTAGGCATCTGTGATTTGTGTATTCAAAAATAGTAGTTATTTTCTTTAGCTTTTTAATTAGAAATAAAAATGACAAAATTTGGCTACAAACTTAGTTGCAGTCAAGGGCTATATCAAAGTTTTTTTTTTAATCAAATGTGTACAACAAATTGACTCTGTAGAGAGTATAGGTTGAGTATGAGGTTGATTGCAATGGGTCTAGGATAGGGTTTATACCATTTGGGAGATTTAGGAATGTTTATATATTGGTTAAAATCATATCAAATGCTTATGTGTAATTTTTTAATAATAAAAAGGCACTAATTTGAAAAAAATATCATGTCACTACTCTATTAGAAATATAAGTAATGAAACTAATGAAAGTTAACAAATGGACCAATAGAGCTCATTTTTAAACTTTAATGACCAATAGTGCTCATTTGAAATTTTAGGAACCAAAAATGGTCACTAAGTAAACTTAGGAG
This sequence comes from Castanea sativa, assembly GCF_040712315.1. Classification (NCBI taxonomy): domain Eukaryota; kingdom Viridiplantae; phylum Streptophyta; class Magnoliopsida; order Fagales; family Fagaceae; genus Castanea; species Castanea sativa. Next base: position 45,228,071 of record NC_134013.1, read on the forward strand.
AAAATAGTGTATTTATGCCTAACTTATAGACTTCTTCTTTTTTCCTTTCCCATGTTCAATCCCAAGAAAACCAATCACAAATTATGACCCATACCATACACCAAACAAATTCGAGCTATCGTGACTCCACTACTACCACAAAGCCACCACAACCTTAATTAATTGTCCTTCACCTTTAAACCCGAAATCACTTACAGAGAATAGTCATTCTTTATGAATAGCTATTCTTTAAAATGAGGAATATTCATTCATCTCTAAAAGGGTTGTAATAGTTATTCCTTAGTAGATGTAATAATTTCTAACATTAATATATTTCCAAATAAATAAACTTTTCATATCCACATAACCAAGGCCGGCCCTAGACATTTTAGGGCCTTAGGAGAGAACTAAAATGATGTTTTTTAAAAAATATATATTTATGTATTAATTAAATTAATATTTGTTTAATATTTATATATTATAATTGATGATGGAAAGAAAATCAGTAGGCTGAATGTTCCAGGCTTCAAAGGGCTAGTGATTGCTTCAAAGAAAAACACTTGATCAAAGGTGACCGGGATGAACCGGCCAAGAACTCTCCGATGATTAAGTTAGTTTCTCTCTCAAATTTTAGAGTTCCAACTTTTTAGGAGTTGTCAAAAACTTACCTTCATTCGATGTCAACTGTAACAGGTATTATTAGTAAAATTTTATAAGCAATGCATGTATTTGGAAATGCATCTAACCTTTTTATATAATTTAGTCTGTCAATTGGAGTATATGATTTTATTTGTAAAATTTCTTTTAAAACTTTTAACTTTGAAAATAAATCGAAATCATCAATATCATAATAAACATCATGTTTGAGAAAAGATTCAAGTTTAAGACAATATTTTTGCAAACTATCATCATCTAGCTGAGAGAGAGAGGCGGAAAGCAAGAGTGAGAGAGAGAAAATGTATGAGTAAATTTTAGGGATTTGAGATTTTTGATTTGTTTTGATTTGAGATTGTTTCATGGGTAATTTTTTAGATCGGATTTGCATTTTATCCAGTTGATTTTTTATTCTTTTGGAGGTTAATGATGATATTTTTGGGATAATTGATTTTATTTAGACTAAAGAATGTTTTGGGGTACCAATGTTTATAAGGATGTTCCAATTTTTTTGTTCTTTGGTCAGAAGGATATATCAGATTATTGGAAATTTCATCTAAAACTATATTTTTTATTTTTTTTTTCTACCCCTTCTTTTTCAAAATTTTGGGGCCTCCCCTTCCACTTGAGGGCCTTAGGCAATGGCCTAATTGGCCTAGCAGAAGGGCCGGCCCTGCACCTAACAATTATGAAAATAAAAAATCATAAAAAAAAACTCATCTCTCTAAAGTTTAAAATATATTATTTTCTAGGAAATATAATAGTATGAATGAGATATTTCCAAAAATAAAGCATAAATTTTATTCTAATATTACAACTCACAACCAAACTAATGAATAAGTTTAATTATTCCATTACCACACATTTTATTCTTAGTAATAAAGATTATCATTCCGGTTGTAATCTACATTCAGTATACCAAACGTACCCTAAAAGAACATATCATATTTTTTGGATTGATGATTGCAACTTGAACCCAAACCTAGTAACCCATGGATACCCAAACCCAGCTTTGTTGATCTCTCAATTTTTGGTCACCACTATCAATTCTTCTCTCAAATCACCATCAAGCCATGTACGAACTCTTTTTAGTTCAAACTCACGACAATGACTTCGACACTAACGTCATGGAAGGAAATATACATATTTGTAGCGCATACAAAACATACGCAGCGGAAAAATAACGGATCTACTTCATTCATAAAAGTTAACATGTACTATATAAGTTTCAGAATTTGAGAACAAGAAAGTGTACCTTGGAGCGGTGAATTTCAAAAACCGAATATCAGAAGCACTTGGGAACACTTTCAATTTTCACTCCAATTCCACTAACGCCCAAGATGTGTGGTCTCTCAATCAGTTCCAAAGGAAAAATGTCAAAAAGTGTCTAACACTTCTTACACCATTTTGCAATAGTGTCTTACTATTCTCTACAGAAAATTCTGTATATTTCTCCCTTTGTGTCTAACTGATTATCTAATTAGGCTGGCCTTTTGGTCATTTTCAATTGGGTTTAAATGTGTGGCTTGGAGTGGGATCAAAATGGACCAGTAAAACACTAGCTCCAATGGGCCTTGGGCTTTTCTATCAACTCTTAACAAGTCCAAAGTTACCATTAACTATATTATATACCACTATATAAATATAGTTGCACTCTAGGCCTTATCTATAAATTATATCCCAAGACTTTATCGTACATGCAATCTCTTCATAAAATATTCGTAGTAATACAAAATCATGAAAGAAGACTGTTACTTTGTAAATTACTACATCTTAATTCCTTGAGTACCCGGTTTAATCCTTTAAAGTTATTCATTATATATTTATGAAATCCAATTCTATAAATATATATACTTTAGTAACTCCTTACTAAAGTGATTAGGCCTAACTCTCTGAATAGCATACTCATTAAACTTATCTAAAGGGAATATTTTGTATCTCCATTAAGAGACTATGAATTTCATCTTGAGAATATATGTTCCATCAACACTAAATGTGGTTGCCCAACATACTATGGTTTTGACCGTTATTTTAGATCTCACTCTTGATATATCAAAGCAACCTACACCTCATGATCAATTCCATTTTTCTCTTAGGATTAAGAGTTCATGCAAATATAAGTTGTGAGTTTATTATTCATTTGACAGTCGTTAGGAGAATAATAAATCTCACATCGGTCCAGTTTAATATATTTTAACTCTTAAAACATATCAACATACTAACTAGAAATCTCCATTTCCATGATCAAGACAAATCATCTTAGTTGATATGTTATAATCTTAGCAGATGAAATGCCCAATTTCATCACTAACTACGAACTACATTTTGAGTTTACAAGGAACATATGATTTACATCTTTTGTGACTAAATCACATACAATGCATCTCATGTACTATATGATAGTATCCCAATATTCATGTTACCATTATTTTTAGATAATATAAAACAATTTTATTAATCACAACATTAAGTTATACATAATGTCATACATAATAACATACATAGTATCATACAATAGGATTTAAGGGCACACATCCTAACAATCTCCCACTTACCTTAAAGACTATTGTGCACTAATCTAACTCCCATCTCCTCCAAATGTGACTCAAAAGTGGTTTGGGGCAAGGCTTTGGTAAAGGGATCTGCTAGATTCTTTGTACCATCAATCTTGCTACAACCACATCTCTACGAGTAACAATGTCTCGAATGATGAGATACTTTCTCTCAATGTGCTTTTCTTTCTTGTGATTCCTTAGATCTTTGGATTGTGCAACCGCTCCACTATTATTGCAGAACAATGTAATAGGAACTTGCTCAATTCTCACAACACCAAGATCAGAAAGTAATTTCTTGAGCCAAATAGCCTCCTTTGCTGCTTCACAAGTAGCAACATACTCGGCTTCCATGGTGGAGTCAGCAATACAAGATTGCTTAACACTCCTCCAACTTATGGCTCTACCTCTTAAGGTGAAAACACATCCCGACGTGAATTTCTTGAAATCTAGATCCGACTGAAAATCTAAATCTGTATAGCCAATGAGAATCAAATCCTTGCAACGGTAAATAAGCTTATAATCTCTCGTTCTCCGTAGATACTTTAGAATATGTTTTACAGCTTGCCAATGTTTTGGTCTTGGATTTGATTGATATCGGCTGACCATGCCAACTGAATAACAAATATCCGGTCTAGTACAAAACATGGCATACATAAGACTTCCCAAAGCAAAAGCATAGGGAACTTGTCTCATCATATTTTCTTCCTCTTGAGTCTTAGGCCTTTGGTCATCAAACAGAGGAACTCCATGTCTAAAAGGAAGTAATCCTTTCTTGGAGTTTTGCATGCTAAACTGTTCTATAACCTTATCAATATATCCAGCTTGTGACAAACCCAACATCCTATTCTTTCATTCTCGCCAAAGCTTGATCCCTAGAATATAGTTAACTTCGCCCAAGTCCTTCATATAAAATTGGTTTGACAACCAAACTTTAATCTATGACATTACCCCTACATCATTTCCAATGAGTAGAATGTCATCTACATAAAGCACTAGGAACATTACTACTTTGTCTTGATGTCTTTTGTACACACATGGTTCATCAAGATTTTGTTCAAAACCAAATGATTTGATTGCTTGATCAAATCTGAAGTTTCATGACCTAGATGCTTGCTTTAGTCCATAAATGGATCTTTTCAACTTGCATAACATATGCTCTTGGTTCTTTGCTATGAAACCTTCCGCTTGCAACATATAGAATTCCTCTTCAAGATTGCCATTAAAAAATGCAATCTTGACATCCATTTGCCAAATTTCATAATCATAATGAGCAGCAATAGATAAGAGAATTCTAATAGATTTAAGCATGGCTACTGGCAAAAAAGTTTCATCATAGTTAATGCCTTCTTTTTGTGTATTCCTTTTCGCTACTAGTCTTGCTTTAAAGGTTTCAATATTTCCATCTATCTCTCTCTTCCTCTTGTAAACCCATTTGCAACCAACAGGTTTAATGCCGTTAGGCGCCTCTACAATATCCCACACAAGATTAGAATACATAGAATCCAATTTAGATTTCATAACTTGGACCCAATGATTTGCATCTATATCATTTATTGCCTCTTCATAAGTGTAGGGATCCGATTCAGCCTCTTCAGAGATAGCTTCATAAGTTTCTCCCAAACCTATAAATCTCACAAGAGGCCGAACAATTCTCCCACTACGACGAGGCACCTATTTACTAGACATCTCATGAGTAGTATCTAGTAGTGTATCTAATACAACCACATCATCCCTAGTTTCATCCATTAGTTGTTCAACTATAGTTTCATCAATTTTAGCCAAAACAACTTTACTCCTAAGATTAAAATTATTCACATAATCATCTTCCAAAAAATTTGGCATGAGTTCTAACAAACACTTTGTTATCCTTATGATTATAGAATAAATAACCCTTGATTTCCTTTGAATACCCTAAAAACATGCAATCTTCCTATTGTGCACTATATAAATATAGTTGCACTCTAGGCCTTATCTATAAATTATATCCCAAGACTTTATTGTACATGCAACCCCTTCATAAAATATTCGTAGTAATACAAAGTCATAAAAGAAGACTGCCACTTTGTAGATTATTACATCTTAATTCCTTGAGTACCCGATTTAATCCTTTAAAGTTATTCATTATATATTTATGAAATCCAATTCCATAAATATATATACTTTAGTAACTCCTTACTAAAGTGGTTAGACCTAACTCTCTAATTAACAAACCCATTAAACTTATCTCAAATGAATATTTTGTATCTCCGTTAAGAGACTATGAATTCCATCTTGAGAATATATGTTCCATCAACACTAAATGTGGTTGCCCACCATACTGAGGTTTTGATCGTTACTTTAGATCTCACTCTTGATATATCAAAGCAACCTACACCTCATGATCAAGTCCATTATTTTCTCAGGATTAAGAGTTCATGTAAATATAAGTCATGAGTTTATTATTCATTTGACAGTCGTTAGGAAAATAATAAATCTCACACCGGTCCAGTTTAATATGTTTTAACTCTTAAAACATATCAACATACCAACTAGAAATCTCCATTTCCATGATTAAGACAAATTATCTCGGTTGATATGTTATAGTCTTAACAGATGAAATCCCCAATTTCATCACCAACTATGAACTACATTTTGAGTTTACAAGGAACTTGTGATTTACATCTTCTGTGACTAAATCACATAAATCACATACAATGCATCTCATGGATTATATGATAGTGTCCTAATATTCATGTTACCATTATTTTTAGATAATATAAAACAATTTTATTAATTACAACATTAAGTCATATATAATGTCATACATAATAACATACATAGCATCATACAATAGAATTTAAGGGCACACATCCTAACAGTTATAACCCATGACTAGAGAGAAAGATATGTGTATGTGTGTGTGTATATATATATATATGTATATATATATATATATATATATATGAATAAAAAAGGAATAGAAATCTTTTACAAAGCGACGGTACATCTTCAAATTTGAAAGAGAACTATAGCATTTTACAAATTTTAAACAGTGATGTAGAACCAAATGTAGGATTTGTTTAAGGGCAATTTTGTGTACAATATGCTATATTTTGGATTTTTTGGGCTTTTAAAGAATCGGATGTGAAAGCTCTTAATCTTATAAACTCAAAATTCAAAATTTATACAATATATTTTTTTATGATAAATTAAATCAAATTAAAAAAATAGGTATTCTGGCTTAAGATAAATATTTGGTTATTCTCTCATGAAATCTTTGAGGAGAGGGTTCAACCCATTAAGTTGGAGGGGAAACAAAATCCAAGAATGCACCAGATTTCAAACCTTGCCTTCCTCGCATTAGGACCACGCCATGCATAAAGTTGAACTAGGGGTCATTTGTAGACATTAAAACGTTCATAATTTTTTGACAATATATATATATATATATATATATATATATATATATATATATATATATATATATATTTATCAAGTTTATACTTTATATCAAAGTGGAGACATGTTGATATTTAGGGGTATGCAGCCAAGCCGTCAAAACTGATCTGACCCAACCCAACCCGTCGGGTTAGGTCGGTTTTTAGGGCTTGGTGGGTTGAGCTGGGTTACAAATTTTTTTTGATAACGGGTCGGGTTAGGTTTGGCCATAAAATTCCAAACCCACCAAACATGACCTGACACACCCATATATTTAATATATATATTTAAAATATATTATATAATTAATAAAATTTTAAAAATAACCAGCTCTTCCTATCCTATATAAAAGCCAATCAGTTCACACAAACCCTAGTAAATTACTATTTTTTTTTAGTCATTAGTATTGTTTGCCTTTAAGGAGTTACATTAATACTAATCTTTGGGTTTTTTTAATATATTTATATTTATATATTTTTTCTACTCAATTTAATAATAATAATAATAATAATAATAATAATAATAATAATAATAATAATTTGTCCAACTCATGCGTTCAACCCGACCTATGTGGGTTGGGTTGGGTTAGATTAGACTTATGTGATGGGTTGGGTCAAAAAATCCCCTTAACTTGACCCAAATTGACCTATGCACACCCCTATTAATATTTGATCCCAGTCAATAAGCTCGGAGTCAATGAAATTGAGCCACATGTTAGGTCCCATTATGTTATCCTAGAGTCATGACAAATGATGTGTGTCACAAGCTAATTGAAACGTGGTTGCATCAAATAAAAGGTCAACATGGAAAATTCTAAATCTCATTATATTCATATTCTTATTCTCAACTCAATCTCATTAAATTTTGGGGAAAATTCTAAATCTAGTACCCTTGAGTTGCCTATAAGTAAAGGTTTCTCATATGACAAAAAGATGAACACTTGGGGCACATTTGGTAAACTGTAATAATAATTACATAGGAATAAGAATAAGTATTATAAGGAATGCAAGATGTTATAATGTAATATTTATTACTATTCATTTGTTTGGTGACAACATAAGAGTAGAACCCTCAAGACAATGGAATGAAAGTATTTTTAATCAAATTGTCTAAAATACCCTTATTCTAAAATTACATATGCACTTTTGATAAGGATTGGTTTAACAAACCCAATCTTGAACGGAGGACCTCCAACAAACGCCATCTTTTTTTTCTTTTTTTTTTTTTAATGTCTTTCATTTCATTACATTAAAATTAAGAAGTAGCTACATCAGTAATCAATTAGTCTTTCAAAAAATCTTATGGGTCTTCAATCAAGTGTCCCACACTTGTAAAATTTGACCTACAAATGACAATCTTACTTGAACAGCTAGGGCTGTAAACGAGCCGAACTTTGTCGAATAGTGCATGTTGAAGTTTGGCTCTTCAGGAAAAATCAAAACCTTGAGCTTGGCTTGAGCTTGTGACAAGCCTAAAAATAGTGTTTGAGCTTGGGCTCGTGGGAAAGACAAAAAGCTTGAGTTTGGTTTGGCTTGGCTTGATTAATTAGTCAAGTCAAACTCAAGCTTAATATCAAGCTCAGACTCAAGCTTAGGTCAAGTTTTTGAGCTTAAGATCTAAAAAAATTATATTATTAAATGCTTAAATCTCTAAAATTAAGAAAAAAGAAAAAGAAAATAATATAATAATTTTATCATGCATCTAGTCTTACTTATGATTAGCCATTATTCAAATTAATAATTTATATAATTAAATTTATTCATCTATCATTCCTTGTCTACAGCTTCAGTAATTGTTCAAAATACAATTTTTACATTCACGTTAGATGATGAAGGACTAGAAAAATACTTGTTTGTAACTATTATAAATGAGAAAATACTAACATGTTTCATAGCTTTACTTTAGATGATTAATAAGGAAGGATCATATGTGGCCTATTTAATTATTTATTTATTTTTAAATGTACTATAGTCTAAAGTGGTTCTTGATCAGTTTAAAAGGAAGGAAAAAATTAAGGTAATATAGGTAATAGTCTCATGTTGGCCATGCCATTATAAAAATATGTGTAATGAGTATATTTATCTAACACATATAAACTTATAAATGAGTCTATGCTTGAATTGTTGTGAATCAAGCCTAATAGCTCATGAGCTTGTTCGTGAAAATATTTTTTTTGCTTGGGCTTGGCTTGTTTATTAAACGAGCCTAAAACTAAGGCTCAAGCTTGGCTTATTCATAAACAAACAAACATGAACAATCAAGCCAAGCCTAAATTGTTCATGATCGGTTTGGTTTATTTACAGCCCTAGAACAACGGTAAAATACTCAGTCTTTTCAAAGTCCTCAATTTTGATTCAATATATGGTTTTGCTCTTAACCCAACATTAGTTAATTTGGCAAAAATATTTCCTTCCAAGACTTTGAAATATCCAAGTTTAAACTTATTCTCAGAGTTACCTTCCCTTTCATGGTGATATTCTACTGAAACCTCCATTAGTATTAAATCTTCAATAGTAGTCCACTTTCGTTTAGAAGGACCTTGAGAATCAAGTGTATTTGAATCCATATCTAAAATGACAAATCATAATGGAGCTAAAATATTAACAAATAAAATGGGAAATTGAGAAATAAAACGTAAATAATATGCAGAAGCTTAGACACACAATTTTAATAATTGAACAAAATGATAATTTAAAGAAAGATTAAATATGAATGACTAGATTTGAGATAATTTTACTTTTTCTCAATCACAAACGCTAAATCTGATTTTTTTTAATAAAAAAATTAAGGAAGTTCTTTAAAATTAAATTTAGATGCTAATCTAGCAATATATATAACATACAATAACGTAAGTGGAGCAAACAACAAAACCACCATTTCACCAAAAAAAAAAAAAAAAACCACCCCAATAATATAACATACTCCAACAAAATTAGCCCATATTACCCTATGTAAAGTAGCACATAAAGAAACACACTGAAAAAAAAATGGAAAGAAAGAAAGAAAAGTATTGCATAAAACAAGCTTTCAAATCTGAAAGTTTTGAGTGTAGCAATCATGTGATTCACTATATTTTCTTCTTATCATTTAGGCTAGACTATCTTGATCATCATAAACAGATCCAGTAATTTTTTCCTTACCAAAATAACCAATCCAGTAATTTTTTTTAAGGAACCCGAGAGGTTGATAACCTTGAGTTCCACTTGAAAAATAAAAATCTCGCCTCTCTCTTCTATCCCTCACTCTCAGAATCTCTATTTCGCTCACTCTTGGTACCGTCATTTCTCTCGCTCTCAATTTTCCCTCACTCCGACTCTTTGACTAGCGTCTTTCTCTCAATATCTCATCTCTCTATCTCAGTCTTAGTGTCCCCTCTCTTCGTCTCTCACTTTTGCTCTACCGTGTTGACAACTCATTTTGCAACCCGCATTTAACCTCACATAGAGGGTAAAAGAGTAATTTCACCTTAGAGATAAAACATCTTAATTGTGGCTATTATATCCTTAATTTCGTTTCATCAAATTGATCTTGATGTTGTAGCGATCAAATTGATTGGTCATATGCCTTAATCGAACCATCAGTTTAAAAGTTATCATCAACTCAAGTTTTAATGACTGAGATGCATTATCACAAATTAAGTCCGACTATATGTGATTATGAATAATTAGTTCCGATTGGTTATAATATAATCAATTTGAAATTAATAACATGCCATAATTTGATTGACTAGGACTACAGCTTATGGTAAGATTACGCACACTTGATTAATTAGATAATCAAACATTAATTATTCAATGAGTAATTTGTGTAATTATCTTTTTAATTTGGGTAAATTTGGGACTGATTAATTTTGAAATGGAAGTAATTGGGGTATATTAATGTTAATTGGAAACTAATACTATTTTCCAACAAATGACCTCAGCTCACCATTTCATTGATATTTCTCAGAATATTTTGAATTTGAGTGAAGTTAATTTTTCTAGAAACTAGACATCTAGGGTTTTAACTTGAGAGAAATATATGATTTTTCTAACTTAGCTCTAATAACTGTCACAAGGGATACGGGAAAAACTGAGGTTTTAGTCATTTTGCTTAATTATCACTCCCACCAACCTTCAAATTTAATGCACCAGCCTTCCCTAAACATTGAAATGAGGTCTAGGTTCATGATTCTCTTTGATCCTTTGTCAACGCTTATTAAATGCCATTCCATTAATATTTTCTCCACCATTGCTATATAAACCCCCCTCTCCTCCATTCAAAGATACAAAAAATCCTCTCTTAAGTTCTAGTGAAGTAGAGTTAGTCTTGTCATATCTTGGTCTTCCTAAGACTTATTGAGTTAGACTTACTCTTGCACTCCAAGTTCTTCTTCTCTACTTTACCTCGTGGTCGTAAGCGCCTGCAACAAGTTGGGTCTCCTTGTGAGAGGTATGCCTTGGGCTAGAGTGGACCAAGAAGAGGGTGTAAACGAAGTCACCACTTAGATTAGGTCTAGGAACCATGTATATAACGCCCTTGTGGAAGGACTGATATTTACCAAAGCACGTGTTTGGAGTTTAGGTATGGGGATGGGAGGGTGTTAGGCACCCAATCCCACCCGACTCGTAGGTCTCCACTCATTGTGTTCCAAATCCTTGTCTCATCGAAGGGTCTTCTAACATGTTATTCTAAATTCACACACTCTAATCATGCATCTAAAGCAAAAAACATGGCATATCATCCCCAAACCCTAGCATTCATCTATTATGATATTCAAACATACTATCCAAGGGCAACAAACATATCATGAGAAAGTAACAAAGATAAGGCAATAGCACCAAGAATATCAGCATGTTTCATCAACTATATGATTCATCAAATCCATAAAACAAGCATGTTCATTATCCAAACCGAATGCATGTTCATGTGATTATACATGACTTACCTTACTTACCTCACTATATCTCTGAACCTATGCATAAATGCATGTTCATGTGATTATGCATTTTCATGTTGTTCATCCAAAACAAGTAAACCCTAATCCTTCATCTAACAACCAAACCAAAAGGAACATGTTATCCTACTGATCTAGAGGCCTAAACATGTAAAACTAAACAAAATAGAAGCAAATCAAGTGAAAGAAAACTAGATCAAACAAACAGAAACTTGAAGGAATTAGAATCTAGGTTTCTAGGCATGAGTATGTGTAAGCATGCATAGGGTATGTGTACTTATAGACACCTCATTTTGTACCCATTAATAAATTTTGGTTCCTAGCCATAATGATGAGCTTGAAATATGTCAACCAAGGGTAATTAAAGAGTTCACAATAGTTTGGAAGTAATCATAACTCAAAAGTTCTCAAATTGCTTGGAAATAGATACTGAAAAATGACATTTTCTTATTGTTGTAATTATAAATTTTGATCCACAATGAATTTTTAAGTGAGATTTGTTTCATTGGAAAGTAGACATCTTGGGGTTCAATTGGAACAAAAGTTTTTCCTAATTTGGATTTATATTGAGTGAGTTATGACAGTTTGAAATCGGGCAATCAAAGCTGTCAATAATTAGGGTATGTGTATGCACGAATCAAGTGTGTGTGGGCATACTCAAAAGATTCGTATGCACACTTGTTTTCTAGGTAGTGGAACTTCGGTTTTAAGGGCCTAAAATATCATTCCTTGATGTGGGCCACCCTTAGACCCTTGGGAATGTCCAAAGACTATTAAAAAGCCCCAAAATCCAAATTTTAACTTATAAATACTTATCTTATGTCTCAAATCAAAACCCTAGCTAGAGAGAGCTTATTTTTTTTACCTCTATCTTCTCTAAAACCCTAGTTCATCTTTTTTAAAACTCCCACAAGCACCTAAGCAAGTTTTTTAAAGCATTCAAAACCACTTTTTAGTTAGTTTTAAGGCGAAAACTAATGTTCTCATTTGATTTTTCAAAACCTTTTTCAATTAAACTTTGTTCTTGAGTTGTGATTCCTAAAAACTATTGTGTTCTTTAATTCCTTTGTTCCATCAATCAAATCTTTGTGTTGTAGGCACTAAGGGGTCGGTTAAACAAACTCCAAACTCATAATCTAGAACAAGGTGAGTATTCTTCCCATGAATTCCCTCATTGCTTAATATGATTCACATGAGTTTTTGATATAGTTTCTCTATTTGTTATATTTGATTTGTTTATTGTTTTTGTTTCTTTTGACATGTTTTAATTTGATCTTGGGTTGGTTATAATTTTTTCTTTTGACATGTTATAACTCTTTTGACATGTTTTTGATATAGTTTCTACTGCTTCAGAACCTCTGAACTCTTCAATATATGGATGCCACCCTTTTGATGCACGGATCCCAGTACATGACTAACTCCTTTGCACGGATCCCAATACGTGGCTCACTCACCAACTTGAGGAAGAAGAATGTTGGCTGCAAAGTTCTTCACTTCATCAACAATGAAGATCAAGAAGCACTTGGTTACAAAACCCTAAGGTGTAAAGACACAATGCTTCTTTTAGAGAGAATAAGCACTCAGTTACCTTTTGCATATGTTCTTTTAGTATTCTCTTGTGTGTCGGCCTTTAAAATAAGCCTTATATATGTCTAGGGTTGTGAGGAAAGAAACCCTACACATACATGTCAGCATGGGTCAAAAATCAGATCTAAAAATTTGAATTTCGTAATTCTCGATAGATACAGCTGCCAAGAACCTATCGAGACCTCGATAGATAGTATCTGTCGAGAGCTGTTGAGATACATTAAACCTCGATAGATGCTATCTGTCGAGAACTGTTGGGAATCTGTCCAGCTTTAATGAACAGCCCTTCTTCACTTGTTTCTTGGTCCAGTCTTCATGACTTTAATACTTGGCTTGAACAACATGTTTCTTGAAGTATTAAACACATCCTAGATTTATCCAATTACAAGTAAAATGCGTTTTGTCAAAGAATTAGCCAATTACATAAAATATGTCCTTAACAATCTCCCCTTTTGGCAATCCATGATAAAGCCATAACAAACAAATGAAGTATGAGAGAAGCCATAAATCACTCAACTCATAATCAATTGTTGAATACAATAAAATCTACCTTAACACAAACTCTTGAAAATCTTTGCAAGAAGAGAGTTCATGGCATGGAAGACCTTGACAACCTGTATTTCTGAACACTTTAAACAAAACTCATCAAAGCATCTTAGTGTGAAATAGATATAAATGATTGCATACAAAAAAGAAACATGTGTATAAAGATAGAAAAGAAACAACACATGTAGAGGTAGGTGAAGAAGGCAGACTTCATATATATATATATATATATATATATATATATATATATATATATATATATATATATATATATATATCAAAGATAAGCACCATGTATGTAAACATAGTCACTAGACCGGTGTACAAGAAGAATGAGTTAAAAGAAGTTTATACGACAATAAGGAGGTAAACACTCCCCCTAACAAGATGAAACATAACTCCCCCTTACAAACTTGTAGAATCTTATAAAAAAAAAACCACAAATTCTCCACCTTTTTGTCATAATTGATAAAGGGTACAAGAAGCTAAAAAGCTTTGCCCAAAAAACATAAAGATGATCAAGGATGATCAAGGGGGTACAAGGAATCCATAAAAATGCATGAATGTAATGAAACAAGATACTATGGATGACAAGATAAAAGAAAGATGCAAAACATGTGAAAAACAATGCATGCAAGAGGATTTCGATGGATCGAGAGTTGTCGAGCAGAAGTCAACCTCGATGGATCGAACAACTATTGAACAGACTATAACTTTATCAATGGATTGAGAATCTGTTGAGAAGCTATTGAGACAAAGTCCAGAAATCTCGATGGATCAAGATTGCGTTAACTTCTGTCGAGACAAGAAAGATCAAGAGCTCGATAGATAGCTTAGCTGTTGAGAGGTATCGGGAAGCTGTCGAAATTGCTCAAAAATAGTTTTTCACAGAAGAGAAAAACACAGACATGAATGCAATCAAGCATGCTGCTCAACCAAAGATCCATTCAACATTTTAAGCTCTCAAAAACATCTCTCAAAAAGAAAAAATGTCAAGCATTAGATCCAAAACACACACACATACTAAACAGGTCTAACCAATTTTATATTTCAAAAACAAGTCAAGATAGTTTAGTGGGCATACATTAACACATGTATTTCTTGTGATGGCCAAATTACATTGTACTTGCACATGTATCAAAAGTAGAAAAGAATATTGCGTGTTATGTGTGAAAAACATCGCAAGATTGCACAAGTATCTACATGTTATGACGATTTGAGTTATAAGAAAATCAATTAAACTCACACACAATCATAACTGCTTGATGGGGACTATCACCTTCGAGGTATATCCTATAACTCTCACATCTCCTAGAAGACACGCTTGCAATCATATATAAAGCATATTTATTCTTTTTGCTTTTTATTTTTCTTTGCATATTTTCTTTTAAGCATATCATGCATGGACATAAGAGAGAGAAAAGAAATACCCGATTATGTTTAGCTTTTGACATTGCACTTTTGTTATGTCGAAGTATACAGATGTCATTTCATGATTGGTGGACAACAGTGGTGAGATGGTTATTTATGCATTTCTCTTAGGATTTTCTAGTCATTCCCATCAAAAAGAGTGATACGAGTGTTAAGTACAAGAGATTATTTAATCTTATTCATCACAAACACAAGTCACAAAGCTCACTTGCTTAGTTGTGCATAGAGATGCTCATCTAAGTTACAAAAGATACAAAGTTTAGAAAACTTTGTTTCAATGGCTATCCAAGGTACACAAGTACCAATGTACACAAAACACACACTGTTTTTGTAATTTTCTGATTTTTTTTCCTTTTTTAAAAAAAAATTTTGAAAACAAAACAAAATAAAAACTAAGCAACCAAACAAAAACAGACAAACAACATGAAAGTATGAAAGAAAGATGAATATGCATGAAAGCATGATTCCAAAAGCAGATAAGAAATCAAGCAAAGAGAGTCCTATTTTAAATAGAAAGAATTAAAGCAGAGGACAACAAAAAAGACAATTAAGTCTTAGGTTCATTTTTCACCTACACAGCATGAGTCTTTGGCCGTGAAAATGAAAAGGCACGTGTCTTAGTATGTTTTCTAAAGGACATAGAAGAATTAAGATTCTCTTGAAATTGAGTTAAAAGGCTCAAAACTTTTAATAACTATCCAAAAAAATGTGTAAGTCCTTGAAAGGAAACCTGTGACCGTTTGGACACTTGCTTTTGAGGATATAACTTAAAACAATTAGGATAAATGTGTTCAGAAACACCACAATGGTGACAAACATGAGCAGTTTTAGAACTACTCAGCTTCCTAGAATGAGGTCTAACCTTAGAGGTTGACAGAGACTTCAACTTAGGACAATTTGGCCGAACATGACCAACAATATGACAATGATGACAAGTGGGGAAAAATTCAAAATTTTTATTCAACCTAGGAGTAGTTTTAGATATAGGTTTAGAAACTTCAGAGTTAATTTCAGATTGTTTACCTTTGTCTATCCTTGCAATATTAGCCTTCAACTCTTTGTTATTCCTTTTAAATGGAGGAATAAAAAAATCTTTTTCTTTTGAGTTAGGCTCAACAACAAGTTTGGCACTAGTTAATTTTTCAAATTCAGTTTTAAATTCAACTAATTACTCTTCCAAATTCTTAATTTTGTCCACCTGAGATGAAATTTGATTTTTAAAATTCTCATTTAAATTATTAGCTTCATCCAATTTTGCAATCAAATCATCTCTTTCAAGTTTAACCTTTTAAAAATGAGCTTTTAATTTTGTAGAACATTCAAGAGATTTTATACAAAAATTATAAAGCTTGCAATAGGCATCTTGAATATCGTCATCATCATTCAACACAAGATCATGCAAATCAAAACAATCAAGAGTTTTCATGACAACGGGGTCAAGGATCACGCTTAGGAAATTAATCCAATCAGAGTGTACCCGCTTTGATACCACTTGTTTGGAAATTTAGACCTCGGTTGATAGAATTAACAAGTTTTAACCCAAGTTATTAACTAGATTTATTATGTACAAAACTTGTTAAAAACAAACAAACATCAATATCATATGCAACGGAAAAGTAAATAAGACAAGATATGATGACCTAGGAAAACCAATGAAATAAACTAGTTTCACAGTAAAAAATTTGGGGGGAAACCTTCCCGAAAAGCAATTTACTATAGTAAAGAGTGTTAGGATGTGTGCCCTTAAATCCTATTGTATGATGCTATGTATGACATTATGTATGACTTAATGTTGTTTTTAATAAAGTTGTTTTATTATTATAAAAAATAATGGTAACATGAATATTGAGACATTATCATATAGTCCATGGATGCATAGTATGTGATTTATGTGATTTAGTCACAGAAGATATAAGTTACAAGTTCTTTGTAAACTCAGAATTTCTAGCTCCTAGTCGGTGATGAAATTGGGCATTTCATCTGCGAAGACTATAACGTATCAACTAAGATGATTTGTCTTGATCATGGAAGTGGAGACTTCTAGTTGAGATTTTGATATGTTTTAAGAGTTAAGACATATTGAACTGGGTCATTGTGAGATTTATTATTCTTCTAACGACTGTCAAATGAATAATAAATCTCACGACTTCTATTTGCATGAACTCTTAATCCTGAGAGAATAATGGGTCTGATCATGACGTGTAGATTGCTTTGATATATCAGGAGTGAGATCTAAAGTAACGGTCAAAACCTCAGAGCGGTCTTCAATTTCCAATTTGCATAACATGTTTTGTGAGTTTTGGAATCAAGAATGATAATTTCATAATGGTAGAAAGTTATTTGATTGATTTTTTGCATGGTGATTGAAATTATGTTTTGATGAAAACTGAAATTGATGTTATGATGTTGATTAAGTTTGATATTAAGTATGTTAATTTGAACTTTAAGGTTATAATATCAAGGAAAATCAATTTAGATATCATTCTTTGTCTCTTATGTTCATATGATGGCTATTTGTTCATAAAAACCCGTTGAAAACTACCTTAGAGAAAATCTGGAAATTCGAGTTTCACGAGTTTCGATCGATCGATCGAGTGAAATAGTGATCAGAACAAGTCAGATGGTCAAGTTTGAATCGAACATCAATCGAGAGGCGATCGAGTATCAATCGAACAAGTCAGATGGTCAAGTTTGAATTTTTAAAAATTTTCAATCGATCGAGGGCCACATTCAATCGATCGAAAGAAAGAATATCAGAATTTTTTCTAAGTGTTTTCACATGTATAAAGAGCAAGGTTATGTGTAATTAGCTTATGCATGTTTTATATTTAAAAACCTTTATACTAAAACATCTAGTGGGAGAGAGATACAAGGGTTGGATCTCACGGCCTCCATTGTTGGTTCATAGTAGTGTGAAATATATACTTTGTCTTTGCCTCGTGCTTAGCATTCCATGTGAAGAGTATTTATTTAATAGTCCTACAAGATTGGATTTCTTGGTTTATAGTGGTTTGATCAAACGCCTTGTCTTAGCTTGGAGCTTTGCATTACATGCAGAGAGTGTTTTATCATGGTACTACAAAATAAGCCTGTTAAAGAGATGAAATGTGGCTACACATGATTCTAGACAATGATATACACTAGACTAAGTATTATAGTATCCTCTATGCTGGGTTCTTACTATTATTACTTAGAGGCTAAATGTAAAATGACATATTATTAGTGTTTGATAAGAGTTATCATGATAGCACTAATAATGAGAATAGTTCTCAATCAATCATAGTATTTAATGTTCATTCTATGCTGAGGGATATTGAATATAGAATTGGGTTGTCGTTGCATATATTATTTTATGGTTTTATTAAGGTTCCATATTATATGCTTATATGTTAAATTGATAGTGTCCAGTTTACTTATCATATTCATGTTTATTGTTTTCAAATTTGAACATGGCATCATTTAGCCCACTTGTTTCTATTCTTAATCAAAACAAACTGACTGGATCCACATATGTTGACTGGAAAAGAAATTTGGACATTGTTTTAACTGCTGAAGAGCACAAATATGTGCTTACTCGACCATGTCCTAGCTTTCCTTCATTAGATGCTCTTCTTGAGAAAAAACAGCGATATGATCGTTGGTAGAAATCTAATGAAATGGTCAAGTGCTATATCCTATCATCTATCTCAAATGTTCTACAGCATCAAATGTAGGATGTAGAACTAGCTTTGAACATTATGCATAGTTTGGAGGAGATGTTTGGTGAGCAAGGCCATTCAGCAAGGCAAGAAACCATAAAACAAATGTATAATACCAAAATGGCTGAAGGTACTTTAGTTATGGAGCATTGTCTTACAATGATCTCTAATCTGAATACATTAGAGATTTTAGGTGCCGACATTGATGGAAAATCCCAAGTGGATATGATACTCCAGTTACTACCGGAATCATTCAAGGAATTCAGACTGAATTATAATATGAACAAAAAGGTTTATTCTTTGTCTGAATTAATGAATGAGTTAGTGGTGGCGGAAGGCATCCTTGGTACTTCTAGTGTTGAAGCCAATGTGGGTGAAGCTTCTACTTCTCAACCTAAGTCGAAAGGCAAGGGTAAGAAGAAGAAGAAGAAGGACTTCACTAAGCAAGAGGGTAAGCAAATTGCCTTAGGGGTTGCCAACAAAGGAAAGAGGCTCAAAGGAAAGTGTTTCCATTGTCGTGAAAAAGGACATTGGAAGAGAAATTTTCTAAAGTTTAAGGCTGCCAAGAACAAGGGTATGAAAACTTCTTTTCTTCTTGAAATATGTTTGGTCTTGGTATGTGGATTCAGGTTGTACTAATCATATCTGCAATTCTTTGCAGTGGTTTTAGGAGACCAGAAAGCTGAATGAAGGAGAATTGTTTCTTACCTTAGCGGATGGGAGTAGAGTTCCAGTTGTAGTTGTTGGTGTTGTAAATTTATGTTTCGAGTCTAGGGTTTTAATATTGCAAGACTGTCTGTTTGTACCTAATGTATGTAGGAATTTAATTTCTGCTACTTACTTAGGTAAACATGGGTATTGTATTATCCTAAAAGACAATGTTGTAATAAAGAAGAATAAAATATTTATCTGTTCTGACAATATTGTTGATGGTCTTTATATTTTAACTCCTGATAAGCATGAATTATACAATTCTAAATTAGATAATAATTCACATGTGAAATCATTAAAGAGAAAGTTTCCTTCTACTAGTGAAGCTTATCTTTGGCACTTACGTTTGGGTCTTATTAATTCAAACAGAATTCAAAAACTTATCAAAGATGAACTTTTGGGGCCCATGGACTTTGATGAATTTCCAGTTTGTGAATCTTGTTTGGAAGGTAAAATGACTAAATGACCTTTTAATGCAAAAGGTAGAAGAGCTCAAGATTTGCTAGAGCTCAAGATTTGCTAGAACTAGTATATTCAGATGTATGTGGTCCTATGTCAATTCAAGCAAGAGGTGGTTATGAGTATTTCATCACATTCACTGATGATTGCTCTAGATTTGGTTTTGTGTACCTAATGAAACAGAAGTCCGAAACTTTTGACAAGTTCAAAGAGTTTAGGGCTGAAGTTGAAAATCAATTGGGTAAACGCATAAAGGCCATTCGATTTGATCGAGGTGGCGAATACCTTCTTGGGGATTTTAAGGATTACTTGACTGAAAATGAGATTATATCCCAGTTGACTGCACTTGGAACTCCACAACAAAATAGTGTAGCAGAAAGAAGGAATATGACTCTTTTAGATATGGTTAGATCCATGATGAGTTATTCGACTCTACCAATTTCTTTTTGGGGATATGCCTTAAGTACCGCAATGTATCTTCTGAATTTAGTACCTTCGAAGTCTATTCCAAAAACACCTGTAGAGTTGTAGAATGGGCGTAAGCCTAGTATGAGACATCTCCATATTTAGGGCTGTCCAGCACATGTGTTAAAAGGAAAGTCGGACAAGTTACAGTCTAAAACAGAAGTTGTCTTCTTTGTAGGGTATCCAAAAGGAATAGTTGGAGGTTTATTCTATAGTCATAAGGATAATAAAGTGTTTGTTAGTACAAATGTCAAATTCTTGGAAAATGATTATATGAATAATTTTACTCCTAGAAGTAAAGTTGTCTTAGCTGAAATGAATGAACCTGTAGTTAAACAACCAATAGATGAAACTAGGGATGATGTGATTGTATTGAATATACCACAACACACTACTCATGAGATGTCTAGTACACAAGAGCCTCGTCGTAGTGGGAGAATTGCTTAGCCTCCTATGAGATTCATAGGTTTGGGAGAAACTTATAAAGCTATCTCAAAAGAGGCTGAATCGGATCCTTACACTTATGCTGAAGCAATAAATGATATAGATGCACATCATTGGCTCCAAGCTATGAAATCTGAACTGGATTCTATGTATTCCAATCATGTATGGGATCTTGTAGAGGCGCCTAACGATATTAAACCTGTTGGTTGCAAATGGGTTTACAAGAGGAAGAGAGGGATAGATGGAAAGGTTGAAACCTTTAAAGCAAGACTAGTGGTGAAATAGTATACACAAAAAGAAGGCATTGACTATGATGAAACTTTTTCGCCAGTAGCCATGCTTAAATCTATCAACTTGCATACCATATGCTTAAATCTATGAGATTTGGCAAATGGATGTCAAGACTGCATTTCTTAATGGCAATCTTGAAGAAGAAATCTACATGTTGCAACTAGAAGGTTTCATAGCAAAGAACCAAGAGCATATGGTATGCAAGTTGAAAAGGTCCATTTATGGACTTAAGCAAGCATCTAGGTCATGGAACATCAGATTTGATTAGGCTATCAAATCATTTGGTTTTGAACAAAATCTTGATGAATCATGTGTGTACAAGAGACATCAAGACAAAGTAGTAATGTTCCTAGTGCTTTATGTTGATGATATTCTACTCATTATGAATGATGTAGGGGTAATGTCATCAGTAAAGGTTTGGTTGTCTAGCCAATTTGATATGAAGGACTTGGGCGAAGCTAACTATATTCTAGGGATCAAGCTTTGGCGAGATCGAAAGAATAAGATGTTAGGTTTATTACAAGCTGGATATATAGATAAAATTCTAGAACGGTTTAGCTTGCAAAACTCCAAGAAAGGATTACTTCCTTTTAGACATGGAGTTCCTCTGTCTGATGACCAAAGGCCTAAGACTCAAGAGGAAGAAAATTTGATGAGACAAGTTCTCTTTGCTTCTGCTGTGGGAAGTCTCATGTATGCCATGCTTTGTACTAGACCAGATATTTGTTATTTAGTTGGCATGGTCAACCGATATCAATCAAATCCAGGACCTAAACATTGGCAAGCTGTAAAGCATATTCTCAAGTATCTTAGGAGAACAAGAGATTATATGCTTGTTTATCGATGTGAGGATTTGATTCCCATTGGCTATGCAGATTCAGATTTTCAGTCGGATCTAGATTTCAGAAAATCCACGTCGGGATGTGTTTTCACCTTGGGAGGTGGAGCCATAAGCTGAAGGAGTGTTAAGCAATCTTGTATTACTGACTCCACTATGGAAGCCGAATATGTTGCTGCTTGTGAGGTGGCAAAGGAGGTTGTTTGGCTCAAGAAATTCCTTTCTGATCTTGGTGTTATGAGAATTGAGCAAGTTCTATTACATTGTTTTGCGACAATAGTGGAGCTGTTGCACAATCTAAGGATCCAAGGAATCACAAGAAAGGAAAGCACATAGAGAGAAAGTATCACATCATTCGAGATATTGTTGCTCCTGGAGATGTGGTAGTAGCAATGATTGATGGTGCAAAGAATCTAGCAAATCCCTTTACCAAAGCCTTGCCTCAAAGGACTTTCGAGTCACATTTGGAGGAAATGGGAGTTAGATTAGTGCACAATAGTTTTTAGTGCAAGTGGGAGATTGTTAGGATTAGTACTCTTAAATACTATTGTATGATGCTATGTATGTTATTATGTATGACTTAATGTTGTATTTAATAAAGTTTTTTTATTATTATCTGAAATAATGGTAACATAAATATTGGGACATTATCATATAGTCCATGAAATGCATAGCATGTGATTAATGTGAAAGGTCACAGAAGATATAAATCACAAGTTCTTTGTAAACTCAGAATTGTAGTTCGTAGTCGATGATGAAATTGGGCTTTTCATCTGCGAAGACTATAACATATCAACTAAGATGATTTGTTTTGATCATGGAAATAGAGATTTCTAGTTGGTATGTTGATATGTTTTAAGAGTTAAAACATATTGAACTAGACCGGTGTGAGATGTATTATTCTACTAATGACTGTCAAATGAATAATAAACTCACGACTTATAGTTGCATGAACTCTTAATCCTAAGAGAATAATGGACTTGATCATGAAGTGTGGGTTGCTTTATTATATCAGGAGTGAGGTCTAAAGATACGATCAAAACCTCAGTATGTTGGGTAACCACATTTAGTGTTGATGGAACATATATTCTCAAAATGGAATTCATAGTCTCTTAATGGAGATACAAAATATTCCCTTGAGATAAGTTTAATGGTTTTGTTATTCAGAATGTTAGGCCTAACTACTTTAGTAAATTGTTGCTAGAGTATATATTTATGAAATTGGATTTCATAAATATATGATGAATAACTTAAAGGATTAAACCGAGTACTCAAGGATAAGATGTAGTAATTTACAAAGTGACAGTCTACATTCATGACTTTGTATTACTACGAATATTTTATGAAAAGGTTGCATGTACAATAAAGTCTTGGGATATAATTTATAAATAAGGCCTAGAGTGCAACTATATTTATATAGTGGTATTAAATATAGTTAATGGTAACTTTGGACTTGTTAAGAGTTGACAGAAAAGCCCAAGGCCCATTGGAGCTAGTGTCTTATTGGTCCCTTTTGGTCCCACTCCAAGCCATATACTAAAGCCCAATTGGAAAGGCCTAAAAGGCCAGTCCAATTAGATAATCAGTTAGATACAAAGGGAGAAACATATAGAAATTTCTGTAGATAATTGGAAAACGCTATTGTGAAATGGTGTGTGTGTGTGAGTGAGATACTTTAACATTTTCCTTTGTAAACTGATTGAAAGACCACACATCTTGGGCGTAAAGTAGAATTGGAGTGAAGGTTGAAAGTGTTCCCGAGAACTTCTGATCTTTGGTTTTGAATTTCATCGCTCCAAGGTACGCTCTCTTGTTCTTGAATTCTAAAACTTACATAGTGCATGTTATCGATTGTGAATAAAGTAGATCTGTTAATTTTTCACTGCATATGTTTTGTATGAGATACAAACCATGTTTAATCCTATAATCCTACATAGTCTACATTCATGACTTTGTGTTACTACGAATATTTTATAAAGGGGTTACATGTATAATAAAGTCTTGGGATATAATTTATTAATAAGGCCTAGAGTGCAATTATATTTATATAGTGATATTAAATATAATTAATGGTAAATTTGGACTTGTCAAGAGTTGACAGAAAAGCTCAAAGCCCATTGGAGCTAGTGTCTTATTGGTCCCACTCCAAGCCACACACTAAAGCCCAATTGGAAAGGCCCAATTAGATAATCAGTTAGTTATAAAGAGAGAAACATATAGAATTTTTATTAGTAAAATATGAATAAAGAAAAAGAAAAAGAAAAAGAGAGTGTGAGACACTTTTATTCTCCCTTTGAAAACTGATTGAGAGACCACATCTTGGGCGTAAAGTGGAATTGGAATGAAGATTAAAAGTGTTCCTAAGTGCTTCTAATCTTGATTTTTGAATTTCTCCACATCAAGGTACGCTATCTTGTTCTTAAATTCTGAAATTTACATAGTGCACGTTATCAATCATGAATGAAATAGATCCTTATTTGTTGCTTCTACTATGTGTTTTGTATGAGATACAAAACCAGTTTTTTCCAACAAAGAGAAGTTTCAGATCTTGTACAAAATCTTTGTCCCTAAACTCTACAATCCCCGTAGATGAACTCACAGTAGAAACCTTCTACCGCCACCCTTTTAATGCACGGATCCCAATATGTGACTAACTCCTTTGCACGAATCCCAATACGTGACTCACTCACCAACTTGGGGAAGAAGAATGTTGGCTGCAAAGTTCTTCACTTCATAAACAATGAAGATCAAGAAGCATTTGGTTACAAAATCCTAAGGCGCAAAGACGCAGTAGCTTTTTTTAGAGAGAATAAGCACTTGATCACCTTTTGCATATGTTCTCTTAGTATTCTCTTGTGTGACGACCTTTAAAATAAGTCTTATATATGTTTAGAGTTATGAGAAAAGAAACCTTACACATACATGTCAGCATGGACTGAAAATCAGATCTGAAAATTTGAATTTCGTAATTCTCGATAGATATAGCTGTCAAGCAGCTATCGAGACATCGATAGATAGTATCTATCGAGAGCTGTCGGGACTCATTAAACCTTGATAGATGCTATTTGTCGAGAGCTGTCAGGAATCTGTCCAGCTTTAATGAACAACCCTTCACTTATTTCTTGGTCCAATCTTCATGGCTTTGATATTTGGCTTGAACAACATGTTTCTTGAAGTATTAAACACATCCTAAATCTACCCAAATACAAGTAAAGTGTGTTTTGTCAAAGGTGATAGGCCAAGAATGTATTGACCCCTTGTGATTAATTAATCAAATTAACATGAAATGTACGTGGCAGTACAAACAAATCACCAACTAAAACATAATGTAGCAAAAAATAAAGTTGACACGGTAATTTTTTTACAAATACCTCTGAGGCAAAACCCCACCGGGTGATTTTAAGGTCACCGCTCCCGAGAATATACTATTATCAAAACAAGCGGTTACAAGTAAAGGAATTCCAGTACCTTATATCAACCTACAGTTGAACCCTTATCCCAATATCCAATTGGACTTGTTCTGTAGTGACAATCTCTCCTTGTATTGCACGGCTCCTAGTACGTGACTAACCAATAGATGCACAGATCCAATACGCGACTTGATCACCAACTTGAGAAGGATGTTGGCTACAAAGTTCTTCAGTTCATCACAAATGAAGATCACGAAGTTGCTTGATCATAAAATCCTACGGTGTACAAACACAACAGCTTCTTCAAGATAAACTAGGGCAAAGTAGGTTTTCGATCACACTTTACTTCACACTTGTGCAATTATGCTCTTGTGCCACCTATGTTTAGGGCTGTGAGAAAAGAAAGCCTAAACATACATTGATTGGATGAAAATCAGAACTGAAAATGTGTTTTTCATAAATTTCGACAGATACTCTATCTATTGAGCAGCTATCGAGCCTTGGGCTGAAACAACTTTTTAAACCTCGATAGATACTAGCTGTCAAGCTTTAATAAATAGTAATTCTTCACTTGATTCTTGGACAGACTTGCATTGTTTTATTGAACTTGAAACTTTGTTTCTTGAAGCATTAAACAAATCCTAGATCTACCCAAATACAAGTAAAGTGCGTTTTGTCAAAGGATTAGCCAATTACATAAAATGTTGACATATGTTCCTAACATGAATCACATATTTCCTAACAATCTCCCCATTTGGAAATCCGTGATAGAACCACAATAAGCAAATGAACCTATGAGAGAAGTCATAAATCACTCAACTCATACTCTCTTGTTGAATACAATAAAATCTATCCTATCAAAAAATCTTGAAAAACTTTGCAAGAAGAGAGTTCATGGCAAGGAAGACTTTGACAACCTGTATTTCTGAAACACTTTAAACAAAAATCATCAAGGCATCTTAGTGTGAAACAAAAATAAAAGATTGCATACAAGATATAAGAAGCATGTGCATAAAGAGAGAAAAGAAATAACACATGAAGAGATAGGTGAAAGAATTATAATAACAACCTCGAATGTATATATATCATCAACAAGTACAAGGTTTGCTATCACAAAGTGGTCACAAGACCTAAGGTACTTGAAAAATATATCTAAAAGAGTAAGAAAAGAAAAAGATACAAAAGTCCTTACTACATTCCTCAAAAAAATATAAACACTCAACCTAACAAAAATCTCCTATACTAACCCTCTCCCCATGAGTATGACTACTTTCATATCCAAAACTACTTCCCCTTTTTGTCACGAGTGACAAAGGGTAAGTACATCAAGTAGACATCTCATCATCATTGGGCGAGCTAGCATCATCGTCCTCATCTGCATCATTACTACCGAAGCCATCATCACTCTCATCCTCTAATGCCGGTGGAGATGGAGAGGAAGCAACGAAACCACCCATGACAGCCTGTTGTCATGCGATACGACCAACACAGGTGTTCACTTGACATAACTCATCATTGAGAGTGTTATGGCGAGCATCCATGTGGATAAGCTGTGCCATGATGAGGGTTCTATACTTGGTTGAATGAGTCTTTTGCCATTGGTGCTCGTACGGTGAATCGAAGCCAAGCCCACATCACTAGATCCAAAACCGGCATTTCTCAAATCCCAAGGGACAATTTTGAGGAAGAAGGTGGTGACACGGAGGAAGAGATTGACAGATTTACCTCATTCCTAGAGGGCTCTGCACAAGCATCTTCCCAAGCACAAGCACAAGCACGGGGACCTGATCGTCTTGATCGTCTTATTGCTAAGGTTAAGCAGATGTATGGTATGCTAGAATCCCATGTGCAGCACACCACAGATCAGTTTACATATGTCGAAGGCCAGATTACTACATTATCATCCCAGATTGAAGACATAATGATGGAGCAGCGGCAGCAACAAGAAGGATCCGACTTAGAATTTGAGCAGTTCTAGCTCCTTTTGCCATTCTGGTAAAAAAGGCGGAGAAATTTTTGAGGGGGAGTTGCACAGTTTAAGGGGGAGCATATCATAGATATTGGTTCATTTTGGTGGCTTCGTGGTGTCTTACTTCGTTTTTACCTTTATAGTCTTTATAACTCTTGGTTACTTGGTTATTTACATTGCTTTCTTTTAAAGCATTTAAGTACTTTGGTTTAAAAATTTTAGTTTATATTCAATACTTTGGTTATTCATCCTTGCTTTGTAGCATTTTTTTTAAGAACTTTTAAATTTTTTTGCATTATCTTTAGTACTACACCATTTTGTTGTGGAGTTCCAGGTGCAGTAAATTGGGATATAATCCCATTTTCTATCAAGTAATCCTTGAAATCCTCAAGAAAGTATTCGCCACCTCGATCATATCGAATGGCCTTTATGCGTTTACCTAATTGATTCTCAACTTCAACCCTAAACTCTTTAAACTTTTCAAAAGTTTCGGACTTCCATTTCATTAGGTATACATAACCAAATCTAGAGTAATCATTAGTGAAGGTAATGAAATACTCATAGCCACCTCTTGCTTTGATAGACATAGGATCACATACATCTGAATGTACTAGTTCTAGTAAGTTTGGGCTCTTCTACCTTTTGCAATAAAAGGTCGTTTGGTCATTTTACTCTCTAAACAAGATTCACAAACTGAAAATCCATCGAAGTTCATGGGCCCTAAGAGTCCGTCTTTGATCAGTCTTTGAATTTCTGTTTGAATCAATATAACCCAAACGTAAGTGCCAAAGATATGCATCACTGGTAGAAGGAAAATTTCTCTTTAATGATTTCACATGAGAGTTATTATCTATCTCAAAATTGTATAATTCATGCTTATCCCGAGTTAAAATATAACAACCATCTATAATATTTCCAGAACAGATAAACATTTTACCCTTTTTTATTACAACATTGTCTTTCAGGATAACACAATATCCATGTTTACCTAAACAAGTTGTAAAAATTAAATTCCTACGAACATTAGGTACATACAGACAGTCTTCCAATATTAAAACTTTAGATTCAAACATAAATTAAACACTCTAACAACTACAACTGGAATTCTGCTTTCTGGTCTTCAGGAACCCCAGCAAAGAATTGTAGATATGATTAATACAACCTGAATCCACACACCAGAAATCCATGGGATTCTATAGCAAACATATTTCAAGAAGGAATGAACTTTTCATACCCTCATTCTTGGCAGCTCTAAATTTTGGACAATTCTTCTTTCAATGTCCTTTCTCACCACAATAGAAACACTTTCCTTTGGTTTTCTTTCCTTTGTTGGCAACTCCTAAAGCAATTTGTTTACCATCTTGCTTGGTGAAGTCATTTTTCTTCTTCTTCTTACCCTTACCTTTCGATTTAGGTTGAGAAGTAGAAGCTTCAACTATATTGGCATCAACACTAGAAGTACCAAGGATGCCTTCCGTCGCTACTAACGCATTCATCAATTCAGACAATGAATAAATCTTTTTGTTCATATTATAATTTTATCTGAATGATTTGGTAGCGGTGGAACGCATCCTTGGTATTTCTAGTGTTGATGCCAATATGAATTGAGAGAATGAATAAATCTTTTTTTCATATAATAATTAAGTCTAAATTCCTTAAATGATTCCAGTAGTAACTGGAGTATCATATCCACTTGGGATTCTCCATCAATATCAGCACCTAAAACTTCCAGTGTATTCAGATTAGAGATCATCCTAAGACAATGCTCCCTCAACAAAGTACCTTCAGCCATTTTGGTATTATAAATTTGGCTCATAGTTTCTTTCCATGCAGAATGACCTTGCTCACCAAACATCTCCTTCAGACTTAGCATTATGTCCGAAGCTAGTTCTACATGATGGAAAAATACATGTTTGTATCGCATAGAAAACATAGGCAGCGAAAAATCAACGGATCTACTTCTTTCGCAATTGATAACATGTACTATGTAAATTTCAGAATATTAGAACAAGAGAGTGTACCTTGGTATGGTGAATTTCAAAACAAAGATTAGAAGTACACGGGAATACTTTTAATCTTCTCTCCAATTCCACTAATGCCCAAGAAGTGTGGTCTCTCAATCAGTTTCCAAGTAGAAAATAAAAGAGTGTCCAACACTCACATACACCATTTCATTCCTAATATAATCTTAATGAAAAAGCTTATGAAAATCCTTATGGAATTCTGTATGTCTCTCCTTATATATAACTGATTATATAATTGGGTTAGCCTTTTGGGCCATTCCAATTGGGTTCTAGTATGTGGCTTGGAGTGGGACCAAAAGGGAACAAATAAGACTCTAGCTCCAATGGGCTTTGGGCTTTTCTGTCAACTCTTGACAAGTCTAAAGTTACCATTAATTATATTCAATATCATTATATGAATATAATTGCACTCTAGGCCTTATTAATAAATTATATCTTAAGACCTTATTATATATGCAACCCCTTCATTAAAATATTCGTAGTAATACAAAGTTATAAATATAGACTGCCACTTTGAAGATTACTACATCTTAATCCTTGAGTACCCATTTTAATCCTTTATGTTATTCATTATATATTTATGAAATCCAATTTCATAAATATATACTTTAGTAACTCTTTACTAAAGTGGTTAGGCCCAACACTCTGAATAACCAAATCCATTAAACTTATCTCAAGGGAATTTTTTATATTTCCGTTAAGAGATTATGAATTCTATCTTGAGAATATATGTTCCATCAACACTAAATGCGGCTACCCAACATACTAAGGTTTTGATCGTGACTTATAGATCTCACTCCTGATATATCAAAGCAACTTACACCTTATGATCAAGTCAATTATTCTCTTAGGATTTAGAGTTGATGTAAATAGAAGTCATGAGATTTATTATTCATTTGACAATCATTAGGAGAATAATAAATCTCATAGCGGTCCAGTTTAATATGTCTTAATTCTTAAAACATATCAACATATAAACTAGAAGTCTCTACTTCCATGATCAAGACAAATCATCTTAGTTGATATGTTATAGTCTTCACAAATGAAATGTCCAATTTCATCACCGATTACGAACTAAAATTTTGAGTTTACAATGAACCTGTGGTTTATATCTTCTGTGACTTTTCACATAAATCACATACTATGCATCTCAAGGGCTAAGATAATGTCTCATTAGTTCATTTACAAATAGTCTCATATAATTAAATAATTTAATTATTTATGACATGCCAATAAATTGGATTTTAGGGCATAAACCCCAACACTACATCCTACATTTGATGCTGTAGAATATTTGAAATAGGTGCTAGGATATAGCACTTGATCATCTCATTAGATTTCTGCCAACGATCATATTATTATTTTTCCTTAAGAGGAGGATCTAATGATGGAAAGTTAGGACAAGGTTGAGTAAGCACATACTTGTGCTCTTCAGTTGTAAGAACAATGTCCAAATTTCTTTTTCAGTCAACATAGTTAGATCCAATCACTTTGTTTTGATTAAGAATAGCAACAAGTGAGCTAAAAAATGCCATGATTTAAATATGAAAATAATAAACATAAATATAATAAGAAAACCAGACATTATCAATTTAGCATAGAAACACATATTATGGAACCTTAATAAAACCATAACATAAAATATGCAACGACAACCCAATCTCATATTCAATATCCCTCAGCATAGAGTGAACATTAAATACTATGATTGATTGAGAACTATTCTCATTATTAGTGCTATCATGATAACTCTTATCAAACACTAATAATATGTCGTTTTACATTTAGCCTCTAAGTAATAATAGTAAGAACTCAGCATAAATGATACTATAATACTTAGTTTAGTGTATACCATTGTCTAGAATCATTTGTAGCCACATTTCATCTCTTTTAATAGGTTTATTTTGTAGTACCACGATACAAAACACCCTCCGCATGGAATGCAAAGCTCAAGGCTAAGACAAGGTATTTGATTAAACCACTATAAACCAGGTAATTCAATCTTGTAGCACCATGAAATAAATAATCTCCGCATGGAATGCTAAGCTCGAAGAAAAGAAAAAGAATATACTTCATACTACTATGAACCGACAATGAAAGCCGTGAGATCCAACCCTTGTATCTCTTTCCCACTAGATATTTGAAAATAAATATTTTTAATTGGAAATCATGTGTAATCTAATCACACACAGCCATGCATTTCATCCATGTGAAAACACTTAGAAAAATTCTAAATTCCCTTCTTTCGATCGATTGAATGTGCCCTACGATCGATCAAAAAAATTAAAAAATTCGTACCTAACAATCTGCTTAGCTCGATCAGTACTTGATTGCTGCTCGATCGAACGAAAAAGAAAATTTGATTGATTGACTAGTAATAGAATATCAATCGAATCAAACAGATTGGTCACTATTTCACTCGATCGATCAAATTCGTGAAACTTGAATTTTTCAGAATTTTTCCAAGGCAGTTTTCAACGGTTTTTCATGAACAAACAACTATCATATGAACAAAATAGATAGAATTTGTTATCAAAACTGAATTCCATTGATGCTATAGCCTTAAAGTTCAAATTAACATACTTAAACTCAAACTTAAACAACATCATAACATCAATATCAGTTTTTATTAAACAATAATTTCAACAACCATGCAGAAAATTAATTGCATAATCTTCTAACAACATGAAACTATTTTTTATAATTCCAAAACTCACAAAACATGTTATACAAATTTGAAATTGAAAACCTGGCTCTGATACCAACTATTGGAAAAATACATGTTTGTATCGCATACAAAACATACGCAGTGGAAAATTAACAGTTCTATTTCATTTGCAATTGATAATATGTACTATGTAAATTTTAGAATTCAAGAACAAGAGAGCGTACTTTGGTGCAGTGAAATTCAAAACAAAATATCAGAAGTACTTAGGAACACTTTTGATCTTTACTCCAATTCCACTTTACGCCCAAGAAGTGTGGTCTCTCAATCAGTTTCTAAGGGAGAATAAGAGATTGTCTTGCACTCATATACACACCATTTCACTATAGTGTCACTTCTTAAAATTCTGTATGTTTTTCCCTTTGTATCTAACTGATTATCTAATTAGGCTGGCCTTTTGGGCCTTTCCAATTGGGCTTTAGTATGTGGCTTAGAATGGGACCAAAAGGGAATAAATAAGACTCTAGCTCCAATGAGCCTTAGGTTTTTCTGTCAACTCTTAACAAGTCTAAAGTTACCATTAATTATATTTAATACCACTTTATAAATATAATTGCACTCTAGGCCTTATTAATAAATTATATCCTAAGACTTTATTGTATATGCGACCCATTCAAAAAATATTCGTAGTAATACAAAGTCATGAATATAGACTGTTACTTTGAAGATTACTATATCTTAATCCTTGAGTACCAAGTTTAGTCATTTATGTTATTCATCATATATTTATGAAATCCAATTTCATAAATATATACTTTAGTAATTCCTTACTAAGGTGGTTACGTCTAAAACTCTGAATAACCAAACCCATTAAACTTATCTCAAGGGAATATTTTGTATCTCCATTAAGAGATTACGAATTTCATCTTGAGAATATATGTTCCATCAACACTAAATGTTGCTGCCCAATATACCGAGGTTTTGCTCGTGACTTTAGATATCACTCCGGACATATCAAAGCAACCTACACCTTATGATTAGGTCCATTATTCTCTTAGGATTAAGAGTTCATGTAAATAGAAGTTGTGAGATTTATAATTCGTTTGACAGTTGTTAGGAGAATAATAAATCTCACAGCGTTCCAGTTCAATATCTTTTAACTCTTAAAACATATCAACACATCAACTAGAAGTATCCACTTCCATGATCAAGACAAATCATCTTAGTTGATATGTTATAATCTTCGCAGATAAAATGCCCAATTTCATCACCGACTATGAACTATAATTTTGAGTTTACAAAGAACTTGTGATCTATATCTTCTGTGTCTAAATCACATACTATGCATCTTATGAACTATATGATATTGTCCAAATATTCATGTTACCATTATTATAGATAATAACAAAATAACTTTATTAATCACAACATAATGTCATACATAATATCATACATAGTATCGTACAATAGGATTTAAGGGCAATAATCCTAATACCTTTAGCGGGGTAGGGAATGCCCTACACATAATCTCATCTGATGCTCCTTGCAGGTGCATAAAGGTTTTGAACGACTCTAGATGGTTGAATGGATCCCTCGACCCGTCGTATGTTTCTACTTGCGGCATTTGAAACTTCACTAGAAGGGGGAAGGATGTTACCTCAATGGTGAATGGGGAGTCGATTTGATGGACCAGCTCATCCAAGTTGGTAGATACTTGTCCCCTCATAGCATTCATCATCATGTCCATCTTCTCCTTCATCATCTGCATATCCTGGGCCATGCGTATCACATTGACTTCTATTTTAGAGGGACGGCTTGTGTCTTCCGGACCATCCCTTCTGCTAAGGACATTGCTCTCTTCCTGGTCTTCCCTCTCTTGCCAACCCTTGTAGGTAGGTGATTGCCATTTTGCTTGTCAACATCTCGTTTATCGTGTGGGCCTTCTTGGCGTCACTCATTCCTTTGGTTCAACTGTTGTTCCAAATCCTGGTTATGCTAGGTGAGTCACTCTACCATTGTAGCCAGGTTTTGCACTTGTCTTTCCAGGGCGTTGGATGGATTCCCTGTTTCCTAGTTGATGGTAGCCATTGAACGCGTCTAGATCACGCAACTCTTTCATCTTAGAATAGTATTTTTCCCATAGACGGCGCCAACTGATGATGTGTTGAAATTGTTAGTGAGTTGTAGGCTCTAAAGCACTCCAATAGGTACCTGTGGAATAAGAACAAATGGACCAAACAACGGCATCGGTGTGGGGCCGGCCAAGAACCCTCCAAAGGTCAAGTTGGTAGATACTTGTCCCCTCATAGCATTCATCATCATGTCCATCTTCTCCTTCATCATCTGCATATCCTGGGCCATGCGTATCACATTGACTTCTATTTTAGAGGGACGGCTTGTGTCTTCCGGACCATCCCTTCTGCTAAGGACGTTGCTCTCTTCCTGGTCTTCCCTCTCTTACCAACCCCTGTAGGTAGGTGATTGCCATTTTGCTCGTCAACATCTCGTTTATCGTGTGGGCCTTCTTGGCGTCACTCATTCCTTTGGTTCAACTGTTGTTCCAAATCCTGGTTATGCTAGGTGAGTCACTCTACCATTGTAGCCAGGTTTTGCACTTGTCTTTCCAGGGCGTTGGGTGGATTCCCTGTTTTCTAGTTGATGGTAGCCATTGAACGCGTCTAGATCACGCAACTCTTTCATCTTAGAATAGTCTTTTTCCCATAGACGGCGCCAACTGATGATGTGTTGAAATTGTTAGTGAGTTGTAGGCTCTAAAGCACTCCAATAGGTACCTGTGGAATAAGAACAAATGGACCAAACAACGGCATCGGTGTGGTGTCGGCCAAGAACCCTCCAAAGGTCAAGTTAGTGAATGAGAAATCTCTAAGAACTCTATAGTGAGAAAGCTAAGAATTTTCTACTTACCTTATGAAAGAAGAGGACTGGTCCTTATATAGTGGTGAATAGTGAATCAAGATCCCTCAGAAGTAGGGATCTTTCTTTGTAAAGGGTATTTGGTATTAGGGTTTCCATGATTATAAGGTGTCTTTTCTATGATAAAGACACATGGGCGTGATATGGCCTTGGTACAAGATGCGCAAGATATTTCCCTGTAGGAGTATTTGTAGGGACAACGCAAGGAAACGTAGGATCCGTAGGTTTCTCCATCCCGTCGGTCTTTTGGTCAATCGTCGCTTCAGCTTTCCCGTTGGTATAGGACGCGTCCATCGGCTTTGGGGTCATCCGTGATTATAGGGTGCCATTTCTCTTTCACTCTCACCAATCCCCTACCATCTTCTTCTTTTAGAGACAACTTCGTTTTCTTGATTTTTTTTTTTGAGATAATTACAAGGTGTTACTAACTTCGCAGCTCGAACACTTTCTTCCTTAAATCACACACTTTGTACATAAGAAGGTGCCAATTAAATTACAAGACTCTTGGCAAAAACACTAACTTTGACACTTTTGGCTTGTACCATCACACCTCTCTCCACCACTCACTCATATTCTTTACTATGATACTTTTGTATTAATTATCATATTTTACTTGCTTTGCATTATGTTTGTAAATATGGTTAGCCATAGCTTGAAGAAGCTATAATGTTGGAGTCCCATGCCCAGCCATAAGGGGAATGTTAGACATGACTGATATTCGGCAAAGTGAAGCTCTAGATGTCTATTTCAACCTAGGAAGTAGGAACTCCACGTACGTGACAGCAGCTACAAAACTTATTTTCAACATCTTTCTCTTGTACTGTTGAGTTCTTATTAATTTTGTGTCATTTCTGGATGTATGAGGTTGTTAAGGATGAGTGTACTCTTCATTGAATAAGTGAAGTCAATATTAAACATCAAAGACTACTGGTAAATGAGTAATACTTTGCATCTGTACCAGTCGAGTTATCACAGAACGAGTTTGATTGCTACTAAACGAAATTTGTTTTTGTTAAATGGGTTGCTTCATTGCTAAATGAGGCTTTCACTGACTGACTATAGTCCATATATAGCTGAACAGCCCACCCCAAGCTGCTAGATGTCGAACATTAAAACTTAACATCATACATGCCACTACAAAAAAAGAGTCTACTAGCGAGGATAGAATACCCTCGAAAAATTCAAATATCGTCGCAAAAGGTTATTAGCGAGGGCATATGGCCCTCGAAGGCAGTCGTATTTGCCCTTGTTGCTAAAAGAGATTTTGCGACTAGACCTTCGCAAATAGATAATTTACGAGGGCAATCTACCATCGTTTCTGAACAAATCCTTCCTCACAAATATATTACCAAACGACGAGAAAAGTCGACGACTTATTTTTAGCGAGGGGAAGCAGTCGTCGTTAACAACTATTTGTGAGGACCTTTATACTCTCGCAATTAGTTATTTGCGAATTCCAAATTGACAACATACTTTTTAGTGACAAATAATAGCATCGCTAAAATTTATTTGTGAGGACTTTTAACCCCTCGTAACTTATTTTTAGCGAGAGAAATTAGTCATCGTTAATAACTATTTGTGAGAACCTTTATACCCTCGTAATTAGTTATTTGTGAGGAATTTTAACCCCTCGCATTTAGTTAGGAATAATAGTGACGACATTAAGCTGTCACTTAAAATGTTTTTGCAAGGGGTTAAGAGGCGTTGCTATTCTATAAATTGTGAGGGACTTTGTTGTCACTATAAAGTTATTTATGACCAAATTTTAATGTAATCAGTGATAATATTTTATATAATTTTTGAAATATATTTTATTATTTATTTATTTATAATTTACTTTATATTATTTTTGTTTAACTATCATATTACAATAGTACAATAATTACTAAAAATTGATACGATAGTACAATAATTACTCAAAATTGGTACGATAGTACAATAATTACTCAAAATTGGTCCATCAAAAGATAAAAATTCATATAAGTTCAAACTTTAAAATATAGAATATACAAAGAAATCCTGAAATTAAACCTTGTTTTAAACTTAAACAACTAGAATTATGCCAAGATCTATATTAGTCTTCCTCTGAGTCACCTTCCAAGCTGTTAAAACCTCCTTGTCATTGTTTGAGTTGTCTTCTTCATCTCTGCTAGTACCATCCTTAAAATAAATAAAGAATAAAAAAAAGCATTAAACATGAGTTAAAATGAAACAATTAAAGTGAATTTGTACGCATATTACTATATCAAATCTAATCATAAAATAATATATCATAAACAACACTAATAACTTTTTTTTTTAATTTAACAACGATAATAACTTAATTTGATTACTTAAACCACTATCAAAATTAAATATAAATTAAAATAATATAACAATTCCAGATTTATGTGCAACAGTCAACAAGACCCTCTACACAATCCAAAGCTTGAAGTCAGGAAAAATATATTTTGGCCCTTGAAGTTAACAAAAGTGAAACTTCAAGTCCAAACCTAGCCACTGGTTACAACAGGTTCACCCAATGCAAACCTTGGCCAATACTGTTAATTATCAAATTGCAATTTTTGTGAATCAAAGTGAATTGGTAGCTAGCTGGCTATTTGCAAATCTCCGTACGAATCTCGCATGCAAATCAAAAGCAGGCCAAAAGGGTTATCAAAGAATCAATGCCATCACTCATCAGATCAGACCCAAAATCCCAGGCAAGGTTGAAGCTTGTAAGCAACTAGCCAAGTATGGGAATTCTAGGTCTCTCAAGGAACACATTACAAAATAATTCATTTCAAAACCATTTACATAGTTCATAACAAACAGGCTGTTTTCTGTGAATTTCCCTTCCAAATTTTTTTTATAATGCAACTTTAGTAACATTTTAAAGCTTATTTATTACCCAAAAAAAAAAAATGCTAACTGCATAGAAATATTTGTTTCTATTCAAATCCTCACCCATCTCTAAATTAGCTAGAATGAGAATTACGCGTTGTGCTATGACAAAACAATTACAATAAGACTGTCCTAATTAGCAATTGATTATGCCAATTACAATATTCATATTCCTCACAACAATGATAATACCATAGTAAAAACTAATGTGTGACATATTTGAATTCAATTTTTATGTTTTCCCCCACTGATTATGAAAACAGCTACAAAAGTTATTCACTTGTTTAAGACACACGCAACCTATTTTACCAAAGCTGACAAACTTCCATCAATTACAACTTGCCACCCCAACATATTATCAAAAGAACGTAATTTTTTACTGTAAACTTAACATTGGTTACTAGAAGTAAATTTATGTAAACTAACTTTATTTCAACACTAATCGCCTCAAGGATTCATATTTCTACAAATAACAACTTATCAACTAAACAATATTATTCAGGGTTTTACTAATGTGTGAAATGTGTTTTGGCTCAAAATGGTAATAATGTGGTTTAAGTCACCATAGTGACATAAAACATTAACTGTGTACAAGTCATAGTCCATAGGAACACTGTGAAGCACAGGATTCACAAACAAACAAATAAAACAAACATGAATAAACTCAAAGCAGTAATCAAAACGTGACATACCGATCTGCATTATACGAAGATGACCTCTTCAAATTTGGAACCTCCACATCTTTCTTGTATCTGAAAGCTTATTCAAAGATCCTATAACCATATACAAAACCCATTAAAAATAAAATATAAACCATAAATTAGATATTGAAAAAAAAATACTCACTCTAGCTAGTCAGACACCAAGAAGGAAGGCGTAAAAGGAAAAACCCTGTGGTGTGGTGTGTG
This sequence comes from Castanea sativa, assembly GCF_040712315.1. Classification (NCBI taxonomy): domain Eukaryota; kingdom Viridiplantae; phylum Streptophyta; class Magnoliopsida; order Fagales; family Fagaceae; genus Castanea; species Castanea sativa. Next base: position 45,266,875 of record NC_134013.1, read on the forward strand.
CTATGCAAACCCATCAAAGCACGATCCTAGGAAACCCATACCCACCACCATGGCAACCCTCTACCACCACCATGAACCTAACCACCCATACACACGACCAAAAGCCATCACCAAAACTACTAGACCATTAACCCCGTGCCGATCTCACAAGCAAACCACAAAACACACGGCCAAAACAACCCATACCCACGGCCAAAAGCCATCACCAAAACTATTAGACCATCAGCCCCACGCCGGTCTCGCAAGCAACCCGATAGACCCACGCCAATCTCGCAAGCAAATCATCAGACCCACAACCAAAACCCATTACCAAAACTACCAGACCATCAGATCCTCGCCGATATTGCAAGCAAACCACTAGACCCACACCAACATCACCACAAAAAATCACCCAAAAAAGCACCACTACCACCGTGAGATAGAGAGTGAGGGCTGAATGAGAGACAGAGACAGAGACAGAGATAGAGGAAGAGGAAGAGAGAGGCTGGGTTTGAGATGAGCTATGGAGAGAGAGAAAGGGGATGTGAGGCTGTGAAGAGAGATATTTTGGGATTAAAATGTACTAGAATTTTTAGAACAGTGGCACTATGGCAAATTTTTTTTACAAGTTTACATGTTTAGCATTCTGGCTGCTGTGCTCCTTTGGTCCTCATATGCTAAATTTTCCTTACATTTGACGCATTCTATGTTAATTGTGAATGCTCTTATTTATTATTATATTTTAACTTATAGATATGCCCAGTTTTGAGAATAGATGCATATATATTTTTATTATATTAAGGTAAAGATATCATTTACCTTTCTCAAAGAAAATATATATCATTTGCCTCATGATATATATACATAGGCAATTGTAGATGTACACAAGTTAAATTTTGCCAAAGAAATAGATATACAACATGTTTATTTAGAAGGGGACTATCTTTCAACATAATCTATGGTTTGAAGTATTTAAAGTCCATCTTATTTATACTTTTTTCGATGAGAGAGTATCAATCTTATTTATACTTGACTTAAATAAAAAGATATAAATACTTGGCAAACTCATTAATCCAAGATTTTAATCACAAAATGTCGTAAAGTCCAAAATTTATTGATGACATTATTAGTAGTTGCACACACTATGTAACAAGTTTTGGACTTCCAATATAAGTACTTGTACTACTATTTTTTATGTTCCTATAATCAAAACTTGTTATGTATTTATTTAACTTTCTTTATAAAATAACTAAAGTTTTTAATTGAAAAAAAATCAAATATATGGCATATCATGATTGGTGAAATTAACTTTAGTTTGTTTATTTTTCTAATTTTTTTTTTTAAAAAGAACTTTAATTGACATGTAATGTTTTACTATTTCTTCTGATGTTATTTTTGGTCTTCCTCAGCCTTTTTTTTATTGCTCAACTTGAATCAACTTTCTCTTTTTTACTAATGCATAAGCTACCCACATATGAACTTGATCAAAGCATCTCAATTCACTCTCCCTCATTTTTTTTTCATCACTAGGGGCCTGACCATATTCAAGACCTAATTTTGATTGCCCCTTTAAAATGTGTGCAACATAGATTAAGCAAGACACTTGCCCAATCTTGAGGACATATGTCCCATGATCTCATACATGTTGTGAGCCCCATATCCTACTTAAACGATGGTATTTGGGCCCCCAATTAATTTGTATGTGGGCTTTGTCACAATCCTACCAATTGGGCTTTGAGCTTCACCTGGTTTGCCTTCTCCTAGCCTTAATGCATCTCCCTCACCGTGTTTTCCCTTCGTTCCCCTGTGTTTCCCAGTATACTCCTTCTATATCTCTTTTCTCATAATGTTTTCCCAACCCTAATCCTTTACCCACTTCTTCCTCTTATAGTCTCTTGTTAGTAAGGTAATCATCATTATTTTCCCCACTTCACACATATTCTCATGTTCATCAGAATCCCAAGGGATCCTTATGTCTTTAGAGGATTCCCTTGGTACTTGTTCCAGACGTCAAAGAGTGTTCGGTGGTGAACTTCCCCAATGACATAGCCAGCCCTTGGTCACCGACCTGGCCATGTTCATGCCCTATGCTCACTTCCCTCATTGCCCGTCAATATTTAGGCCGATCACCTAAAACTCCCTTAGGGTGGTGTCCCTTTGCCTTACCCAAACCTTAGGATTGGGCTTACTATGATAAGGTTCGGGGTCAACTCCCCCTATGCGTGCCATAGCGAATTGTTCCAATGGGCCTTGGGCCTTATTTTGGGTTCTAATTAAGTGGGCCTGCGTGGGCCTTTTGGGCCCAAACCCCCTACACATGCATTTAGAATAATACATGTGCTTATATATAAATAGTTTTGATTTTAGAGGGGGAAAATGTCCTTACTTTAATTTTTTTTTTTAAACCCATGACTAGCGAGGGTTAATGTTGAGATAAAATAAAAATCTCAATGTGTGAGGGCTACCTTGGTCAGTCTTATGTGTGATCCATGGGATGCCTACTAGTATCCTATCGTTAAAAGAGATTTTTCAAAAATCAAGGGGAAGAAAATGGATTTTAATTTCATTACTTGTTTTTGAGAGAGAGAGAGAGAGATATTAATCTATAATTGGTGATTTAATTTGTAACATTTTTTTTTGAAACATTTTAGGGTTTCAATTGGGTTAGGTTGCTATTGGTCTTGTATTTTGGAAGTCTTGATAGAAATGAAAAGGAAAAATGCATTAATGGTTCTAAAAAATGTTCACAATATAATATGAAAATGATTATGATCGATAAACTTTAACAACCTAATTATGAATGTTTAAATTTCTTTTTTGTGATAGGTAACATGTCAATTTGTAATCCTATAGTAAATTTGTGTTATTCTTAGTATCAATAATAATAATAAAAAAGGTAAACAACCATTATATATACACACACACACACCTACACATATATAAATACATACATATACACATACACACATATAATTTTATAAAATTTTGAGCATTTTATAATAGGGGACAATGCCTTTTTTCTTAGGAGTAAATTTTTGAGCCTTTGTGGTGGGGACCTTAGGCTAGCCCTGCAAGGGCATGGGTCTACAATTTGATAGTTTTGAAAATGGCACCAAATTCAAAGTCCAACCATTGGATGGGAAGAGCACGGTAAATAATGGATATTGGTGAAATTAGGGTGTGATTAGATGGTTTGATTGTGAGAGTGGACCGATCAAAGTATGGGCACATGACATGTAGCCTTTATGTGCCAATTTAGATTCCAATTCTTACCATTGGATTTGCATAGCATGTTAAAATACTAGTGTTGATGAAATTTAAGCTCAATTGAACAACCAAATCGAGCTCAAATTACACCATTTTTACATATAAGCAAGCCCATAATTTGTTTTAATATTTAATAGCTGAACTATATTGTTATTTTATAGTATTTGATATAGCTCATTGTGTAGATTTCATATTGTTCTTTTAACATATGACATATTGAAGGGGATAAAAATAGTAAATGGACGGAGATAATGAGGACGGATAGACGCCGTAAGTGAACTCGGCTATGACGGTTAAGTATTGCTTAATATCCGTCTTGTATAAATTAATTGTGGATTCCACGTGGCATGTCGTTTGATATATTTCAGATGAGCTTTTGCTTTATCCCCACGCAAACGTGCATACTTGGACTTCTTGCGACACACGTTTGGGAAGACTCCTATATGGAAAGGAACTTGGGAAGGAAGTTGTATCCTAAAAGAAAGGTAATTCTACTCAATATAAATACCCCAGAAACCCTAGGTACGAAGGTACGCACAATATTCTTAACTCTGGCACTCTAGGGTTAAAGAAAAAAGATTCTAACTTGACCTTCGGAGGGTATTCGGCCGACACCACACCGGTGCTCTCTTCCAGGTCCTTTGTTTTCTTTTTGCAGGTATTGCTTTCGTTTGAGGAGCGCTTGCAACTCACTGGTGATATTTTCGGCATCATCACATATAATCTTTTTTACTATCTAATTTTGGGGAGCTATTCAATTTATGAATTATATCTAATTTATTTCATTAATTAACCTGTGTATTTCATATACATACTCCTATTTATTCTTGTTTATTATAAAACATTATACTTATTGTTTAAACTTTAAACCTTATAAACTTCAAACCACATGCCACTACATATATTCTAAAATTTAAATTAACAAAAAAAAGTTTCTTATAACACGCAATTTCTTATAAAACTTTATACCTTAGGGCCACATGTCCATCAATTTCCCTTTCCCTCTAAATTTTTTACTTTTCCCTCTAAGACTCCATACTCCAAACTCCCTCGGAACACAATTCCCCTTTCCCTCTAAATTTTTTTCACTTTTCCCTCTAACACTCTCAACTCACGCCAACTGACAACACGCAACTACGCGGCAAGACACCCAAAAAAAAACAAAAGAGAAAAGCGACTAAAGATCAAGACAATTGAAAAAAAGAATACCTAACTTTCTAAGTGAGACTTGGGAGAGTGATAGGCTGGGCAGCGGCAGCAGAGCAATAGCAGAAGCAGGAATTGGAACCCCACAGATCGGTTAATGTGTGAACAATTCAATTGCATATATACAAATTTGGGCTTTGTTTCTTCTTTTCTTTAATGCCAATTCTTGTTGTAATTGGCATCTTGGTGGGGTAATTATGTACTTTTTCCTTTTTAGTTAAGATGTTATAATGATAGATAAGGCTATTGGTTTTGAGATCCAATCTCTATCTCTCTCCTTAGTTATTTGTTTTCTGGTTAATTTTTGCTCTCTAGAATTATTGGTTTTCAACTGGAATTGGTATTTTCTTAAAGCATCAATTGTAAATTTTTATTGTTAGTTAAGAGTAAAGCTAGTTTTTATTTTTTTATTTTTACTAACGAAAGTTGGTAGCATCTGGTCCTTTGTCTATGCACTGGTTCTTTTATTGTTTGAATGTAATAGTCAATACATTCTTTTTCTTTTTAGTACCATCTATAACTCAGTTTATTTTTTCCTTTTATCTCCTTGCTAAATAATTTGAAAGAATGATTATAAAAGAAATCTTTTGTGTGCTGCTGTATTGGTGGTGCAGAGAGAAATAGACAATTTGGCATGGTTGATCTGTGTAGTTGCTTAAGGCCTAACTGACTGAAAATCTGTGGTTTCTAATATTAAAATACTAGACTCTTTTTTAAAATTTTAAAATGTAAAATTTTATAAAATGTAATAATGACTATTGGTTTTAAAAATGTTCACAATATAATGTAATAATGACTGTAATTGATAAAATTCAACAACTTAATTTATTTGTGTTTGAATTAATTTTTTATGTGATTGGTGACATGTTAGTTAAATTTAAACTTAAACCTATAGTAAAATTTGTAGTATTTTTAACATCACTTAAAAAAAAAAAGTACTAATTATTTTAAAAATATTATATTTTTATAAAATTTTGGGCCTTTACAAATGAAAATGGGGCCTTTTTTTAGTAGGGAATTTTTTTTTTGGTTGTGGGGCCTTAGGCCTAGGCCTAAGTTGCCTAGGCCTTGAGCCGGCACTGTTTGTGTGTTCTGTCACACTATTTTACTTTCACAGTGCAGACATATAATATCAGCTAGCAGTAAAAAGAAGACATTCATCATTTTGTCTTTTGGATGCTTATATGGTTTACTTGATTATTGTAGGCTGTACTTTGCCAAACTTGGGCTTGGATCCCCTACAAAAGACTATTATGTGCAAGTTGACACAGGAAGTTACATTCTATGGGTGAATTGTGTTGGCTGCAAGAGCTGTCCAAAGAAAACCGGTCTTGGTGTATGTGATTCTCTCAATTACATTTTTCAATTTAGCAAAATGTGAGGTTTGTTGATAAATTGGCAGTGAGCTTTAAATGCCAGTTCTGCTTTAGAAAATTCTTGATTGATAGAGCTGTTTTATGATCTGAGCCATTAAATACATAATACACCGTTAAAATATCTTGTTTAAAAACTTTTTCTGAAATTTGTATAACTTCTTGTTTTTAAATCTATTATTTCCCAACTGATAGATTTCGATGATGATTTTTCCATGTTTTTGAGGTTAGTTTGCTTCAAGCCCCTGCTTACAGGGAGAACCTACTTAAGGCTGCTATATCGTAGTATGAAATTTCTGGATTATTCTGAGACTTTTATTAAAAAAAATTTCAGTCTTGACCAAACTACCTATTTTTTTAGTGTAGTTTTTATGCTTTTAAAGATTAAAGATGCCTATGATGATCCAATCCACCTTGTTGAGGTGTTGTGGAGCCGAGATCCTGCCTAGCAGGGTGAACCTACTTGGTGAAGCTACACTTAATAGGAAAGTAATGGATTTAACTGAGGCTATAATTATATGTGAAATTAGTTTTTATTTTATGTCCCTTGTCTTAGTATTTGTGATAGATGTGTTTAGTGTAATATATTGTGATTCCCTTGACCTATGTAACCTTTTTGATATTGATGTTCAATTCTCCATTGTTATTGTGTTTTGGAATTGTGTTTGTTATTTGGGTTATTACTTCATGTTAAAACGTTTAGGCTGCCTTCAAGTTTTGTGTTTCATAAAATATAATCAGCCTATGATGTTTTTCAATCCAACTTGTTTGAGGGGCGTTAGATCCCAAGACCCTGTTTTACAGGGAGAACCTACTTGGTGTATCTGCATTTTCCTTTGACTGAAACAATGTAAACTGAGGCGCTTGTTGAATTACTGTCTCCTTGTTTTCTTATTCAGCATTGTCTTTGAATGTCTAATTTACTGCTTAGAGTTTATGAAATCTACTACATGGAAGCATAGCATTGTCGTTCTGTTTGTTATATATTGAGTTTTAACTATACTCATACCCTGTTGTGGGTATAGAGTCTGAAAAACTCAGACATTGTGTGTTGTCATCAGCTTCTTCTCCCCATTTACGAGATTGGAGTTAAATAACAGCACTACATTCCAATTCTCTATTGAACCTAACTGTTATTTACATTAATACAAAATTTTGGTAAATTAATTTTCCTAAATGGTTTTCTTCAATCATAAAACTGGTGAATGGACTGTTCAATTATTATAGGAGGAATCAGTTTCTTGCCAATTATTCAGTTGTTACTTTTTGATTATTAATACTTTGTGATTCACACTTGTACTAGAGAAATAACAAGAAAAGGCAACATATAAATGTCAACTGAAAAAGAGAGTGAGAGGGCATCCCAAAACCATATAAATTTCAACTGAAAACTTTATCAAGACATTCACGTACTAACTGTACATAATAATAAACTGGAATTTGTTCTTATGAAAATTGAACGTGCTTCTGTTTTGTGTGAGCTCATGCAGTTGTTTAAGGCATTTAGTTGATTAAAAATGAGTACATGACAGACAATAACTAAGATTGGACGATGACTGCATTTTGCAGTTGACGATGAAAACATTATCATTGGATCTGCCAACATCAATCAGAGGTCAATGGATGGTGCCCAGGATACAGAGATTGCCATGGGAGCCTATCAACCATTCCACCTATCCACTAGTTAGCCAGTCAGGGGACAAATCCATGGCTTCCGGATGGCATTGTGGTACGAGCACTTAGACATGCTAGATAACTCCTTTCTCCATCCAGAAAGTGTGGAATGTGTCCAAAGAGTGAACCAAATTGCCAGAAAGTATTGGGACCTCTACTCTAGTGAGACACATGAAAAAGGAGAGGTCAAAGAGCTACCTGGGATAGAATTCTTCCCAGACACAGGCTAAAGTTCTTGGATCCAAGTTTGAATTACTGCCTCCAATTCTCACCACTTAATTGCTTTGCACTGATTTTAAAACTGAGTTTTTTTTTTTTCCCCCAGTATTATGAGTGATTGGCAATCACTGATTGCTATATGTGTTGTGGATATGTAAATAACATTTTTACTATAGTCTAGCTCATGCAACTTTCCAAAGAAGTGATTATGTAGTTCTTGTAGTGGTTAATTACACAGATAGAAAATGATGGATAAATTAGAATTATGAAGTTCAAAGTCAAGCTAAGTCCGAAGGTTTCAAAGAATTTGAGCAAAACATCTATAAGTTGGTGGCCTAATTGAAAACCAGAGATGAAAAACAAGATATTATGAATTTTAATAGGCATAATTTTGAATACAAATTTTCTATCACTTTATGTTTCACCAGTCAGTATATTTTTTGAATTTTAGAATAACTTTTATCTCCAAATAAAATTAATATTTTAATGATTTTTTGCAAAGGTCAATCGTGACCCTTGCAAATAATTTAGTATTAATAAGGGCATGTTTTTAACCCACACAAAATTAAACTTTTTGCGAGGGATTTTTATTGTTCCTCGGAAATAATTTGGTGGAAACATTTCCCTCCAACAATTTTGACATTTTAATGATTATTTATGAAGGTCGATCTTAGCCCTCGCAAATAATTTAGTATTAGTGACGGTTTTTTTTTACCGTCACAAATAATATACTATTTGCGAAAGATTTTTAATTGTCCCTCGCAAATAGAATGGAGGGAAAATTTCCCTCCAAAATATTAGAATTTGTGACAGTTATAACACATAATTGCGACAGTTTTTTTTGTTGGTCACAAATATTTCACATTTTACCAAGTATTTGTGAGGGTTTTATTTTGCCATCACATAAGATTTTTTGAGAGGGTTTTTTGGGTCCGTAAAAAATTATTGGTCGCTAATAGACATTTTTCTTGTAGTTGCGATGAATTATTAGTGATAGCACCAAAGTGTACCTAACCTAAGACTCTAAAATCATCATTTTTATATATAAATTCACTCAAACTACTTCTCTTATACTAATACTTTTTCCATACTATTACTTATACGGTTTCAACCACATCAATCTTCTAAATATGTCGCCAATGTTTTTCTATAAGTCTCTATGTTACTCTCCCGACATTGCTTCACAATGACTGGTGTTCTAGAGCCCTTGATAATGAAGGAATTTCGGATTCGACTTCCTCTCACAAGCCTAGCCAATTACTTGACAATCAAAGTTTGACGCATGATAAGGTGAAAATTAAGAAAGCACCCGTTAGTCCTTAGATCTTTAACATTACTATTTACTACCCCCTTGCTCTTCAATTCTTTGGTGATTATTGAAGCAAATTTAAAGCAACACATTGGATAATAATCACATCTAAGATAATTTTCCTCTCATGAGCTTGTATCTTCTGTTTTGGGTTGTTTAGTGATCTAATATCAAAATTTTAAATTTTATGTTTAGTTTAATAAATGATTTAGATGAAAGGGATGAAAAGTCCAATGATGATACCATAAACTTTAGAGTTTAGAGGCATGCACGCACAGGCCAAACTCTCTGCTGAAATTCATGCATGAGTAGTGCAGGACAGCAAAAAAGTTATTGCAGTAGTATATAGTCAACAAAGAAGTCTGAAAAATTGAGTGGTAGATCAAAGTTCAGGAGATTCTCATTTAGGGCATCTTAGAAAGAGGTTATTAATACTTTCTGGAGATGATGCTTGAATATCATATTACGCTTTGTAGATGATTAAACACTAGCCATTGGAAGGCGCAACGCCTATACAAGAATAAATAAAATCTTCCCATTAATTTACAACCTTTTAAGTAAAGCTAATTCTGAACTACATAACATAAGGCGCATACAAATATTCTTGGATCAAACTTTTAGTTTTTGTTTAAATGAATATTGGAAAGTCCATTTGGCTCTCTATTATTCATATATAGGGTCATTTGCAACGTTCATCTTAATTGAACTTTAAATTTAAAAAAATGGCCCTTTACTATACATAATTGTTTCCACTTTTGTGACAAATAAGTGTTAAAGCATCCAATCCAATAGTTTAAGTAAATAATTAGTGGAGCAGACTCAACAAGTTCATGTACCCATTACCAATCACACACCCAAATGATGTGGGTGATGGAAAAATGTATGTACACAGTGGAAAAATAACGGATCTACTTCATTCATAAATACTATATAAGTTTCAGAATTTGAGAACAAGAGAGTGTACTTTGAAGTGGTGAATTTCAAAACCGAAGATCAGAAGCGCTTGGGAATACTTTCAATCTTCACTCCAATTTCACTAATGCCTAAGATGTGTGGTCTCTTAATCAGTTCCAAAGGGAGAAAATGTCAAAGTGTTTGACACTTCCATGCATCACTTCACAATGGTGTTCTAACAAAATTCTCTACAGAAAATTCTATGTGTATCTCCCTTTGTGTCTAACCGATTATCTAATTGGGCTGGCCTTTTGGGCCTTTCCAATTGGGCTTAAGTGTGTGGCTTGGAGTGAGACCAAAAGGGACCAATAAGACATTAGCTCCAATGGGCCTTGAGCTTTTCTGTAAGCTCTTGACAAGTCTAAAGTTACCATTAACTATATTTAATACCACTATATAAATATAGTTGCACTCTAAACCTTATTTATAAATTATATCCCAAGATTTTATTATACATGCAACCCCTTCATAAAATATTCATAGTAACACAAAGTCATGGATGTAGACTGCCACTTTGTAGATTACTACATCTTGTCCTTGAGTACCCGGTTTAATCTTTTATGTTATTCATCATATATTTATGAAATCCAATTTCATAAATATATACTTTAGTAACTATTTACTAAAGTAGTTAGGCCTAACATTCTGAATAACAAACCCATTAAACTTATCTCAAGGGAATATTTTGTATATTCGTTAAGAGACTATTAATTCCATCTTGAGAATATATGTTCCATCAACATTAAATATGGTTGCCCAACATACTGAGGTTTTGACCGTAACTATAGATCTCACTCCTGTTATATCAAAGCAACTTACATCTCATGATCAAGTCCATTATTCTCTCAGGATTAAGAGTTCATGCAAATATAAGTCGTGAGTTTATTATTCATTTGACAGTCGTTAAGAAAATAATAAATCTCACACCGATCCAGTTCAATATGTTTTAACTCTTAAAACATATCAACATACCAACTAGAAATCTCCATTTCCATGATCAAGACAAATCATCTTAGTTGATATGTTATAGTTTTTGCAGATGAAATGCCCAATTTTAATCACCGACTACGAACTACATTTTGAGTTTACAAAGAACTTGTGATTTACATCTTTTGTGAATATATCACATAAATCACATACAATGCATCTCATGGACTATATGATAATGTTCAAATATTCATGTTATCATTATTTTTAGATAAAACAAAACAACTTTATTAAACACAACATTAAGTCATACATAATATCATAAATAATACCACCGCACACCCTTGGTGCGATAGTCACTCCACAGGTATAAGTGCTTGTGGGGTGTGGAGGGCAAGGACCGGAGTTCAAGTCTCCAGGAGGGAGCTTCACACACATATACACTTAGATTATGCTAGAGTAGAAATTCTATCTTGTGTAAAAAAAAATGTCATAAATAATAACATACATAGCATCATACAATAGGATTTAAGGGCACTAATCCTAAAAGTGGGGTCATGGGATTCCTTTGAGATCTTTTCTCACGATTAGGACCAACACAAACCAAAACCAAGACCAAGAAGCTCCAATGACTCAACAGAAACTGAAACGAAGACAAACGAGCTCTGGTGTTCAAGAACAAACGAACTAGTAGTCTCCCATAGGATGTTAAGGTATTAACCAAAAAAACCTATGCTAAAAAATTGGAGAGGAATTACGAGTATAATTTTTTTTTTAAAATAAAATAAAAATTGAGAAGGAGAAGGAGAAGGAGAAGAGTAAATGAACTCATTACAATTTACAAGTACATAAGATCCATAACAAAGCATACGCAATATATCGAGGCAATGTCACATTCCTTAATCATAAACATAAGAACTTTAGTATTAACTATAAAGGAAAATTGAAAAACTTCTATAACAGGATTGCAATTATGATTATTGTTTAGGGGGCTGACTGCTCAGACAAGTTTAGGAGGAATAGATCTTATAGTTTAGGCTTAAGGTGAAAAAATGTAAGAGTAATGATAATTTCACACTCCTTATTATACTCACTGTACACACATTGCTAAATGTCTAAAGCAACCAGTAAAAATAAATATGATATCATGTTTTTAAAACATGATTTTAAAGGTATGTGATGTTGCCTTATAGGCAGTATGTAAGAAGTGTGTAATAAGAATTAAAAAAAAAAAAAATGTAATTCATCCCTATTTATATATATCCACACAAGGGAAAATGCACACTACAAAGTCTTATTTCTTTTTAACTGTATTTATTTGTCACAATCAAATGAAGCACTTTTCAATCCATTTTCTTGAAAATCTTCTCAAACAAGAAGTCATTTTCCTCTAGTTCAGTCCTTGTCATCTTCTATTTCTCAAGTACATGGAAAATTTTAAATTTCGGAAGTAAATCTAACTCTTTTCCCCCTCAAAATAACTTGAATGGTTTAAAGACAATGATTGACAACAATTATATAGTTGGAATAAAAGGCAAGGAGAGAATGGAAGAATTCTTTTTGATATTTGAAACTTTAAATAGAATCAACCAATAGAGGCCATGATTGGGGGTATTTAAATGATAATTTATCATAAAATAATTGGAAAGCAAAGTCACACTTTTATTGAACAAAAACAAAAGCAAACACATATAAAATTCCTTTACAAGCATTTTCTCATTAACCTAACTAAAATAAACAAATAAGCAGCGCAAAAGCAGTGTTGCCTTTCATTATTTATAGCCACGTTAGCATGCTTTATGGACAATTTTATTTCCTTTGGTTATAGAATAACAATCGATTTTCTAGACACTGCTTTTCTGAACATCTTCTTTTCAAATCCAAGTATCCAACATACAACTTCTTCACTTATATAAATACCTAGTCTTTACAGTGTTCCATGTCTCTCTCTCCCTCTCTCTCTCTCATATTTTCTTTCTACTAAAAGAGAAGAAAAATGGGTGCTCTTGATTACCTCTCCAACTTTTGCACTGTCACTAGCACAAGGAGCAAGCGCAAAGCACTGCAGGTACCCATTATTATTACCAACAACTATTTAACCTTTCACATACTTAAATATTCTTTAAAGTCTACTCTGCAACTGTTTTCTTTCTCAGACGGTCGATATCAAAGTGAAAATGGACTGCGATGGATGTGAAAGAAGAGTTAAAAATGCTGTTACCAACATGAAAGGTTATATTGTTAAGCTAGCTGTGTGTACGTGTGTGTGTTTCTTTTTTCTTGTTTCCTTTTATTGAAGCTTTGTTTTGTCCCCTTTATTGCAATTCTGTGATATATCACTTATCAGACAAGCAACCGTGAAAGAAAGGTATATAGAAGCATTTATAAGAAGTATAATAATAAAAATAAATAAATAAATAAAAGCACACGCTTGAAACCCACAAATATCAAAAACCGAAACAAACGAATTTGTTGTGAGTTGTGACCCTTCATAGAGAAGCCATCATCATCTATTAATAACTGTTATTTATTTATTTTTAAATTGAAGTATGCCTACAGAGAAAACAGATTGCTGATTCCTAACATCACCTTATTGGTTTTTGTTTTTAATGAAAAGATTAAAAAAGAAAAAGAAAAAAAGAAGAGATTACCTTGATGATTTATTATTACTTGGTTTCTTTCCATTTTAATTTAATTTTCCTTTCAAATGAAAGAGTTGACGTTTTAGGCCCCCCTTTGGTGGGAGAAAAAAGTATATCTTGTTACTTGTGGTTGTGGTGTCCTAATAATCTCATTTTCAAAAGGATGAAAAACAAACTATTCCAAACTTGCACCTATATTTTTATTCTCAAATGCATGGTTTCCACCTAATATCAGCTTATTAGCATCAAAATCCAAGAATATAAATAAGATTAAATAATGGTTTTGAATGAAAGGCAGCCAACCCAATAGGCCTACTTAGCTATTTTACAAATGTGTATTTTATATTTTGTTTTGTTTTGTAAACTAAATCACTACTTCGTCCTCTCAAACTGCCTATAGGTGTAAAATCTGTGGAGGTGAACCGAAAGCAACAGAGGGTAACAGTTAGTGGTTATGTTGAACCAAATAAGGTGTTGAAAAGAGTAAAAAGTACTGGCAAGAGAGCTGAATTTTGGCCTTATGTTCCTCAACATCTAGTATACTATCCTTATGCACCTGGAGCCTATGACAAAAGGGCACCCTCTGGCTACGTTCGAAATGTCGTGCAAGCTTTTCCGGCCTCAAATGCAACTGAAGACAACATTGTCTCACTATTCAGTGATGATAATGTTAATGCATGTTCTATCATGTAAGGATTAAATTATGCAAGTTACTTAAAACGATGTGGTTCTTCTAGGCAAGAACCTTTTAAGTATTCTCAAGTGTGCGTTAGTGAGACTGTAACGAAATTATGAGTATGCATCTTGTGACCATATATGGTTATATTCTGAGTTGTATCTAATATAGCTTTTTAATAATATTAGATATAGGTCAAAATCGAGCCTTGAAACTCAATTAATATTTTCTTGTATTCTAAATGGAAATATTTAATATTCAAATTTTCCTAAATGAAAACTCTTGAATTATATATAAAGACTTAATATTTTCCCGAACCTCAACTAACCAATATAGATTATGTGGTCTCTTACAAACTAGAAATACTAGATTATAGTTTTTACAAGGTTAAATCATGAGGTTGAAGGTTGTGGAGTTCATGATCGGCAGTAGTGGATATTTCAAGGTGGTGTAGCTTTGGTGGGTTTTGGTGAGTTGGTGGATCTTTTTTTAATCAAATAATAGCTATTTTTAGTAAAAATTTCAAAAACAAAATACAATCTACGTTGCCTTTTTAGGTTAATGGCAGATTTTCAATAATGGCAGAGGGTGGTTTAATGTCGATTTTCAATAATCAGGAGGTAAACTTTAGCAATCAAAAGGTGATAAACTCTAATTTCCAGTTTTTAAATGTATTAAACAAATGAATTTTGAATTTAATAATGACATTTAGTTGACATGAAAATTTGCGTACATAAAAGCACAAAGTAGGTGAAAACTTGCAAAGAGAATAAAAAATCCAAAAAGGTAATCGAAAGTCATTGAGTCATAAAGAGTTGAATATAATGGAACTCTTTGCAGTATTTACCTCACTTAACTTCTTATAACATCAATAGTTTACTGAACTTACCATTGAATTATATGTATGACCACCACATGATTATCATACTTATCAACTATTAAAACAAATTAAATGTTAATGGTGTGTTTGGATATTGCTTATTTTGTTGAAAATTGAAAACTGAAAATATTGTTGTAAAATAATTTTTAAATATGTAGATAGTGTCATGGAACCCATTTTTAATGAAAGTTTTGTTGAAAAAAAAGGTTTGTGGATCCTGTGAACAGTGCACAGGACCCACTGTAAAAGCCAACAGCTACAGAAACACGCGATTAAAAAAAAAAAAAAAGAAACGCAGGCGCAATAAGCTGGCTTTTCATCAGTACCCAAACGGGTACTAAGAATCTTCTTTGTATGATTTCATGCTTTGGTTTTGGGAGCTTAACTATAGAAAACATTAGAAAAGTGACTAATTAGGGCGTGGATAGAAAGCTTATGACAATCGGTTTGCCTTGGATGGCATTCGAGCAATGCAATTAATGCTAATTACTATCATACATAGTTCCTTGTAATAACTTGGGGGTATTGGCAGCACACATTAAAATAATTTCTTAAGCCAAAGGCTTTGTAGTTGAATTGGCATCTCTCTAGGTACAAAGTGCTTGGGGGTCTAGGAAGAAAAGGGTTCGAGCTGTGGGGTTAGTAGCATGTTGTAATTATTTCTCAAAAAAAAAAAAAATCTTAAAAGGGAAACTCCTGTCTTGAGTTATACCAAACTCTGGAGTTCAAATTATTCATTGCATTTGGTGTATAACACTCTCTTGTAGCCTTGTAACTAAAAGATAGATATTATCTCTGGGATTGATACGGTCCACACCTATCTAAAAGGGAGACGTAATATACTGGCAGTGCATGATAATTTCTTAGAGAGGCATTTTTTTCTGAACATATGCCGTAGAGCTAAGTGCTTGATAATATGTACAAATTATTTGATGAAGGTCCTAAACCACTTGTTGCAGCCAATACAGTGGATTTTTTCGCTAATATAATAAAAAATTATTTCTTTTATATATATATATATATATATGTGTGTGTATGTGGTAAAAGAGGAAATGGGAATTAAAAAACTAACATAAAACACTATAAAAAATGTCATTACCCTTGTGTTATTACTTGAAAGGTTTTCTTTTCTTTTACTTTTTTATTTTTATTTTTATTTTCCTTTTTTGCCACAATATATATGATATGTGCTAAGAAAGTTTTGAAAGATAAGAACTACTGCATGCTATTTTGATGAATTTCCAGCTGCTGTATTTCAAAATATACCCCGGTTTTATGCAATCCAAGTTGTCATATATGATGATTTTCATATGCATGCATCCAAAAAATTCACCCATAAGCTCAGCTGGTCCGGTGGTGATCAAGTAACGTAGAACAACGATTGTCTGCAACAAAAATATATATATTCCTCATTTTTCAACGACATATCTCCTTATGTTTTGGCTTTCCGGTTAATGGCATGACGTAATAGTCATTATCAAAAGGATGGTGGTGATCATATGCCAACTTCGATTTGAATATTATTTTATCCCGACATGTTTATTTTTTATAGTTACTGTGTAAAGAGACAACAAGATGAAACCTTTAATGATTAATTATCAAAAAGAGATGAAACCGGATTCCTTAATAATTTTTACTTTTGTTAACAACTGTCTTATGTGTGAGTTAATTCAATTAATAAAATCTCTTATACTTTTTTTTAGTCAAAAGTAATAATAAAATCTCTTATACTAAAATAAAATATTTAGATCTCATCTACAAAAAGAAAAAGAAAAAGAGTAGTGTCTTAGCCTAATATAATAATGACAATAATAAGAAATTATTATAAAGTGAATGTTATAAGTTTCTAATTATATTGTATTTATATAGCTTTCATATTTTATCATATCTTAAATAAGAAAAAGAAAAAGAAAAAAAAAAGGAACTTAGTTACCGTATGCTAGGTGCCATACATTATCAATTGACAAACTAACACATTTAAAGATATACACTAATGTAAGTTTCTTTTAAGACCTTCTCCGCTCTCCACGTGTGTGTATTAAAAAAACTTAGTATTCTTAAAAAAAAAAACTCATTTGAATTTGTGCATGAAAATTAATAAAACATTGATGCTGTAGAGAGGAAAATTCCCGACCTATCACAAGCTGACACATCATACTACCAAGTCCACAAAATACAACCAATTACAAGACGCCATGTACTGTTGCTAGGTTTTGCCATTACAATTCAGATTCCAATAGAAATTTGCCAAGTGTCATTGAAATAAAGGCATGAAATTGCATCAGCACGTGTAAGCGATGACACAAGCAAACCTGCATGTGTAAGCGATGATACAAGCAAACCAGCACGTGTAAGCAATGACACAAGCAGCCCTGCACGTGTAAGCGATGACATAAGCGGACCAATCAGGCTGTGACAAGTGTCACCAATCAAACTCCGCCACGTGTCGCTCACCCACCCCTAAACTCCTATAAATAGAAGCCTTCCTGAGACATTTAGGAAGACAGAGAAAAGGAAGAAGATATCTTGAGTTCAGAAATCCAGAAGCTCTGTCGGAACCAAACCCCAAAGCCTCCAAGAATTTCAAGAACTTCAACCTCGAATACAGACAACATTCGAAGCAAAATCATCCAAACTACTCGTCTAGGTCTCAAAGGTCACTAGAATCAAGCTCAAAAGCCTCTAGAAACCTCAACAAACCATAAATCAACGAAGCTCTACGGAATCAAGCCTCTAAAGCACCGAAGAATTTCCACCATAAACCTTCAAACACGAAGAACAAATAATTTCTAACAAGCTCATATCCAGAGATTCATTGTAATTCCGTTTCAAAGATCTTCGATCCATTCCTCAGCCAAATTGAAGGATATCTTGTGTTCAAATCAAAATCACATTACCACAATTCCAATTAATAAATCTTTCAAGGAGATCGAATAAGAGGATCACTCTTTTGTAATTACAGAGAATTGTACCACATATTCATCAATACAAATTCGCATTTGTGAAACTATTTTTACTTGTTTGATTTATTTCGAACTAAGAATTTAGTCGTCTACAAATTCTGGCACGCCCAGTGGGACATCTCTGCCTCTCATCTCTTTCTCCTTCAAAAGAAAAGAAATTCAATTTGCTGCTAGCTTCGATGGCTTCTAACAAGAATGCTCAAAAATCGGTGATGGATGCTTCCGTTGCGGATGATTATGTCGGCCCAATCACTCGTAGTCGATCCAAAGCTCTTGATCAACCGCAACCCCAATCAACCAAAGACAGCAAGCTTCATAATATCATCTCTCTAGACTCTCTTGCAAAAAGGAAAGCTACCGCTAAGGATTCATCTGTCTCGAAGGATTTTGAGATCAATGATGAATCATCCCCAACAAAGACCTTTTCTATCAACTCTTCACCCGTGATGAGAAGCCTAAGGAACAAAATGCCTTTGACTCATCCTGTCTCATCGTTTTCTCCATCATATCTAGAGGTCATGCCAGTAATGATGACCAACACCTCTACTATGGAAGAAAAGATGGCTGAAATGGAACAAAGGGTCACCCTTCTCACAAAAGCACTTGAAGATAAGGATGTCCAAATTGCAACCCTGATGAACAAACTGGAAGTCCAAGATTCGGGTGAATCAAATCTAGACCTTGAGCACCCTTTTGGCTTTACCTTAAAGGGAGAAAATGCTAGGGGTGATAAGGGAAAAAGAGGTGAAGGCACTTCTCAACAAGGACATTCCACCTCAATGGCCTCGATATCTGTCCAACAACTGCAGGACATGATAACGAACACCATACGAGCACAATATGAAGGTTCTTCTACACATTCTCTCATATATTCAAAACCTTATACGAAGAGCATTGACAATATGAGAATGCCAAATGGGTATCAACCCCCCAAGTTCTTGCAATTTGATGGCAAGGGAAACCCTAAGCAACACGTTGCTCACTTTGTAGAAACCTGTGAGAACGCAGGGACTCAAAGAGGCCTCTTTGTAAAGCAGTTTGTTCGTTCACTGAAAGGGAATGCCTTTGATTGGTATACAGATTTGGAACTTGAGTCAATTGATAGTTGGGATTAGTTGGAAAGGGAGTTCCTTAACCGGTTTTACAGCACGCGCCGCACGGTAAGCATGATGGAGCTTACCAATACTAAGCAATGGAAAGACGAACCTGTTGTTGACTATATCAATCGGTGGCGTTCTTTGAGTTTAGATTGTAAGGATAGACTGTTTGAAATATCTGCTGTAGAAATGTGCATCCAAGGCATGCATTAGGGACTTCTGTACATCCTACAAGGGGTAAAGCCCCGAACATTCGAAGAATTGGCAACTCGTGCGCATGACATGGAATTGAGTATCTCTTGCCATGAAAATATGAAACCTCCCGTACCTGAAGAAAAGAAAGAAAGGCGAGAAATAAGGAAAAATGACAGGAATACGAAAAGTAATGTCAAACACTCCATGAATGTCAACCCTGCCCCAGTCAAAATTTCAACGGGAAATGTAAAGGCTAACGAGAAGAGGCCTGAGGGAGGCCAATGACGCGAGACGCGTCGCTCATCACTCAAGGAATGGGAACAAAAGGTGTATCCTTTCCTTGACGCTGATATACTCGAAATGCTAGAACAACTGCTCAACTTGAAATTAATTGAATTGCTAGAATGCAAACGACCGGAAGAAGTAGGAAAGGTTGATGACCCGAAATATTGTAAGTATCATCACATCATAAGTCATCCAATCCAAAAATGCTTTGTTCTTAAAGAACTCATCATGAAGCTAGCCAAGGAAAGGAAAATCGACTTAGATGTTAGTGATGTTGCTCAGTCAAACCTTGTAACATTTGCTTACGGGTCGCCTAGTTGCAAGTCTCCAACTACTAAGCAGAGGACGAATACCACGTTCATCCGATTTGGTTCTTTGGAACCTGTTCAAGTTCAGCTCTCATAAAAAGCATCTGATTATAACTCAAATAATGATAAAAAGTCAACAATGGATGAGGAAGAGGGTTGGACGTTGGTTACTCGTAAGAGATGGAAGAAGAGACGAGTATTCCCTCTTCATTTGATCACCCAAGAGTCCAGAATAGCACAAAACCAAATTCAGCCGCAGTCAAGAAGAAAGAATGATAAAAGGAAAGAAAGACTAAGAACGGAAATGTGTGATGATTCGGCACAAACCCAAAAATTTCGAAGTCTTGTCACATTGGAAGAATTTTTCCCCATAAAATTCTTTCAAAACAAGTCAGCGGAGGTTGTTCACACGGTCTCTCGTTGTGAAGTTGATGAAAAACAAAAAGGTGTTGACCATGGTAGTTCAAATGAGACTTTGTCGTCTTTAGAACAACTCAAATCTCAGGTTGATAAAGTTGAACCCTTGCAATCCTCCACCTCACCGAAAGAAGGGATCATCCAAGCTCTTGAAGAGCCAAAGATTTACACTCCTTGAACCAATATGCTTCAACAAACGCAGGAATGTTGCGCATGCTCTCCAGACTTGACTTTCACTGATGAGGATCTATTGTTAGGCCCTAAGCCTCACAATCGTCCACTTTATGTCTCTGGTTATGCTTGTGAACAAAAGATTGATCGCATTCTCATTGATGGAGGTTCAGCTATTAATATACTACCGAAAATGACAATGAGACGACTTGGTCTTGCTATGGAGGAATTATCACACAGTCGCTTGGTCATACAAGGTTTTAACCAAGGAGGACAACGCGCCATCGGCATGATACACTTGGAGTTAATTATTGGAGAATTGACAAGCAATGTTTTGTTCCATGTCATTGATGCCAAGACAACCTACAACATGTTGTTAGGACGTCCATGGATCCATGGGAACGGAATAGTGCCGTCAACTTTGCAACAATGTTTCAAGTATCTTCAAGGTGGAATAAAGAAAGTAGATGCCGACTTGAAGTCTTTTTCTGAAACTGAAGCTCACTTTGCTGACGCGAAGTTTTATGTAGAAGATGATATCCCTAATGAAGTTCTCCTAGTTGAAGTCTCGTCCATGAAAAGCAAGCAGGGTGAAAAGAAGCATGTTAAATTCATTACTAGAAAGGATATTCCTTCCCCAAAGGAAGATCCACGATATGGGAATAACCAGTCTAGTGAGTCTACTAGCAATTCAAAGAGAGCGGATGAAAGTTCTACGCCTTCCAATAACCCTCCATTCCTCCGTTATGTACCATTGTCATGCTGCAAAAACGGACAATCACCATTCACGGAATGCCTTCAATCTACAATGGACATGCGAAGACCTCCTACAAAGCTCACGATGAAGGATGTAGCCATGTTGAAAGAAAATCATGTAATGCCTTTAACTTCATCCACAAATCCTTTGCCCTCAAAGCCACTAAATGGATTCGTGAAGTCTTCACAAAGTCTGACAGAGCGTGGTATTCTACCAAGTAAACGGACAAAAGAATGGTTTGACCCAAAGGCATATAGGCTATTAGCCAAAGCAGGCTATGATTTCTCAAAACAAAGTGGCCTAGGGAAACTAATTCCAGAAGCCACGGGAGAAAAGATGCATGACCTTAGTAAAACGCAAGGGAAAATGCGACTTGAAGGGCATGAAATTCCTATCCCAAAGACCGGAATAGGTTATACTCCAAAACCACCGGCTCAAATATGGATCAATAAAAGAAGCAATGCTTCAAGTTCCCAATACATAACAGTAGAGGTTGATGAAAGTTCGAATCAAAGAAAAGATCACTCTTCATCACGCATCTCAGTATTCGATCGCATTAAGGCTTCATCGTCACGAATTACAGTGTTCGACAGGTTGAATACGACTTGTTTAACGCAAAGTCGGGACACTTTTGCATGTGGATCAGTCTTTAATCGATTGGGGGCAACAAAAAGGCCCATTGATACTTGTTCTCAAAGCTCAATAAACTTTGAGGACCGAAAGGAGGAGAAAGCTAATAATGAGATACATAGTAATATTCCTTCACACATGAAGCGTAATTTTATCGTGGATATCAGCACTGAAGGAGCTCTCAAAATCAAAAGGCAAACGATTGTATACACAAGTCAGTCACTCGTCCACAATGAACAAATTGAAGAAGTATCATCCTTGTTTCATATTACAGTAGAAGAAGATATAATGTTAGATGATGACACCGCAAAGAATGAGGTCGATGAAGCTCCCCTAGCCTTGGAAGATGGAGTACAGGCTACAGTTGATGAACTTAAAGAGATCAATTTAGGAACTACTGAAGAACCTCGGCCAACTTTCATCAGTGCCCTTCTCACTCCTGCAGAAGAAGAAGGATACCTCCAGCTCCTGGTAAAATATAAAGATGTGTTTGCTTGGACTTACAAAGAAATGCTTGGGCTTAATCCAAGTATTGCTTTACACCATTTGGCAGTAAAGAAGGGCGTGCACCCAGTAAAACAAGCTCAAAGACGCTTTCGGCCGGAGCTTATCCCTCAAATAGAAATTGAGGTCAATAAGATAATTGAGGCAGGCTTCATCCATGAAGTACAGTATCCAGAGTGGATCGCTAATATCGTCCCTATCAAAAAGAAGAATGGACAAATCCGGGTGTGCGTTGACTTCTGTGATCTGAACAATGCATGTCCCAAGGATGATTTTCCGTTGCCTATCACTGAGATCATGGTTGACGCCACTACTGGTCATGAAGCCTTATCTTTCATGGATGGCTCTTCTGGTTACAACTAAATTTGAATGAATCCTAAGGATGAAGAGTTCACAGCTTTTCATACCCCTAAAGTTATTTACTGTTACAAAGTAATACCTTTTGGATTAAAGAACGCTGGTGCTACTTATCAACGAGCCATGCAAAAAATCTTTGATAATGTACTTCATAAGTACGTGGAGTGTTATGTCGATGATCTGGTGGTTAAAACAAAAAGGAGGGAAGACCATCTGGTAGATTTGCGATCCGTGTTCAACCGCTTAAGAAAGTATCAGCTTAAAACGAACCCTCGCAAATGCGCTTTCGGCGTAACATCCGGGAAATTTCTTGGTTTCATTGTGAGGCACCGCGGTATTGAAATTGACTAGTCCAAAATTGAAGCTATCTAGAAAATGCTAGAGCCTAAGAACCTGCGAGAACTTAGAGGCTTGCAAGGAAAACTAGCTTACATACGATGATTTATTTCAAACTTGGCAGGTCGATGTCAACCTTTCAATAGATTAATGAAGAAGGATGCACACTTTAAATGGGATGAGGCTTGTAGCAATGCTTTTGCATGCATCAAAAGATACTTGCTTAATCCTCCAGTTTTAGGTGCTCCTATCCCTGGAAAACCTTTGGTGTTGTACATCGTGGCACAAGAAAGGTCTCTAGGTGCTCTTATGGCACAAGAAAATAAAGAAGGGAAAGAAAGAGCCCTTTATTATTTAAGTCGGACTCTCAATGGAGCTGAATTAAATTATTCTCCTATTGAAAAGATGTGCCTCGCTCTTTTCTTTGCCATAGACAAACTGGAACACTACATGCAAGCACATACGGTCCGTTTGATAGCAAAGGTGGACCCGATTAAATATGTCCTCTCTAGGCCAGTGGTTTCGAGTCGCATAGCTCGATGGGCAGTCTTGCTGCAACAATATGACCTTGTATATGTTCTGCAAAAAGCTATCAAAAGACAAGTATTGGCAGATTTCTTAGCTGATCACCCAGTTCCATCTGATTGGGAGTTCTCTGATGATTTCCCAGACGAAGATGTGTTTTACATTGAAGTAATGCCACCATGGATGATGTTTTTCGATGGGACTGCACGTCAAGAAGGAGCGGGGGCAGGTGTAGTGTTTGTTTCTCCACAACGACAAATACTTCTATATTCGTTCTCATTAAGCGAACTTTGCTCTAACAATGTAGCCGAATATCAAGCATTGATCATTGGTCTACAAATGGCCATTGAAATCGGCATATCACAACTCGAGATCTTTGGGGATTCCAAATTAATTATCAACCAAATCTTGGAGCAGTATGATGTCAAGAAAGAGGACCTTGTCCTTTATTGCAAATATGAAAAGAAGTTGCTCGCAAATTTTGAGGCAATTACATTGGAGCATATACCGAGGAAGGAGAATAGACAGGCTGATGCTTTAGCTAATTTGGCTACCACCTTAGCATTATCCCAAGAAGAGACAGCCAAAGTTGCTGTTTCCCAAAGGTGGGTGGTGCCCTTCGTGGTTGAAGAAGAAAAAGAAGAAAAGTAAGCCAATGTCATTTCTGTATGCCTTGTCGAAAAGGAAGATTGGTGACAAACAATCATTGAGTACCTTCAACATGGAAGACTCCCGGATGATGTACGCCACAAGACCGAAGTTCAGCGAAGGGCTGCTCGATTCATTTACTATAAAGAAACTCTTTTCTGCCGTTCATTTGATGGTTTGTTTCTCCGTTGCTTAGGAGAGGAAGAGGCTAAACAAGCCTTAGAAGAAGCTCATTCTGGAATATGCGGTGCACACCAATCAGGTCCTAAGTTACACTACAAGATCAAGCGAATGGGTTACTATTGGCCTACAATGGTGCAAGATTCCATGGAGTATGCTAAGAAGTGCGAAGCTTGTCAATATCATGCAAACTTCATCCATCAGCCACCAGAACCTCTACACCCAACTATAACTTCTTGGCCTTTTGATGCATGGGGGATTGACGCAATAGGACCATTACCAAAATCATCTGGTGGCCATTTGTACATCTTGGCTGCAACTGATTACTTCTCAAAATGGGCAGAAGCTGTGCTTCTTAGGGAAGTAAAGAAAGAGATGGTGGTCAATTTTATCCGAACTCACTTGATCTATTGGTATGGTGTCCCTCGATATATCATAACTGATAATGGCAAACCGTTTCAGAATAGGTTGATGACAGAGTTGTGCGAGAAATTTGCATTCAAACAGTACAATTCTTCTATGTATAATGCCCTAGTGAATGGATTAGCCGAAGCCTTTAACAAAACTCTTGGCAGTTTGTTAAAGAAATTGGTATCCAAAACTAAGCGAGACTAGCATGAAAAAATTGGAGAAGCATTATGGGCATATCGAACAACATTTCGAACGCCTACTCAAGCGACCCCGTATTCTCTCGTTTATGGAGTAGAAGCTATCCTTCTCTTAGAATGCCAGATCCCATCACTACGGATCGCGATTCAAGAAGGGTTAACTAAAGAGGAAAATGCCAAGCTTAGGTTACAAGAGTTGGAGGCACTGGATGAGAAAAGGCTCGAGGCCCAACAACGCCTTGAGTGCTATCAAGCTCGTTTGTCAAGCGCATTCAATAAAAGAGTTAAACCACGATCATTCCAAGTTGGTGACTTAGTCCTCGCTGTTCGAAGACCTATCATCATGACTCATCGTACAGGCAATAAGTTCACCTCGAAATGGGATGGACCTTATGTTGTACAAGAAGTCTACACTAATGGAGCTTACAAGTTGATTGATCAGGAGGGTGTAAGGATTGGCCCCATCAATGGGAAGTTCCTCAAACGCTTCTATGCTTGAAAATCAAAAATTGCTCCTCGGTAAGAGCTTAAACTACCCACTACAACACTACAAGGGTACATGATGTCTTCCCATTACCTTTGAAAGTGTACAAATAAGGAGAAATTAATCCCACTCTATGTCACCATTTGTGAGTGTGGCGTAGTGGCTGGATGCCTATGTCGCCCTTGAGGCCAAGGTCTCGGGTTCGATTAGAGGTGATACCCACTATTGCGCAATTGGTACCCATGAAATGCCGTGGGGTGTAGGGCGAGGATTACACACGTGAGCCTTCCCTTTTTGTAAAAAGAAACAACAAAAAAAAAATCATGAAAAAAAAAAACAAAAAACAAAAAAAATCATCAAAACCATAAAAAAAAAAATCATCAAAACCATGAAAAAAAAAATCATCAAAAAAAAAAAATTTGGTTGAATTACGTAATGACTTGATCCCTCTCCGGGGTACGTAGGTAGCTTAGTACTTTTCACTAAGTTCAGTCACATAAAAAGAAGAAGGACTGCTAGTCTAGCTTGAAGAGTTTGTCCAAAGGTCGTCAACATGCTTTCAAGAACCCTTTGATTGGCAAGGCGTCGCTTAAGATCAATCAATTGCTCACTATATGATGTTCAAAGATCATTGTGGTAGAAAGTGATAGCTGCAAAGAATTGGTGTTACTTAGCGTTCCTTGAAATAATGATAAGTTGATTCTCGGTTGTGGAGTAAAATAAAATCTTCAACCTCTGTTGCAAGGAATGGAGTCTGCATGGCATTGCTCATCTTTTGTGGACATATTCCCACGTCTCTGAAGTATACTTTGCATCACTTATCTCCTGGGGGCATCTTTTTTGTACCTTTCAAGTCTAGGCTATATTGTCTCTCTTCTAGGTTGTGCCACTTCACAACTCTGAAATTTGAACCACATCATCTCCCTTCTGAGTGGTGTTGTTTCACATCATGTCTCTAAAATCTGGACAACGTCACCTTCCTCCAACATCTGAAGTTGATGTTGCATCATCTCTCCTCTAAGGGCATGTTCGTGCAATGTCAAAATCATGGCGGCATTCTTCTCACATCTTCAAGGTTTTATTGGCATCTCTTTGCATCCACAAAATCCTGATGGGAGCTTCTTGAAACTTCAAGCTTCATTATAAAGGCCAATATTAGTGCAACTTTGATGCGAATGAAGTGTTGACGTAGCTTCAGGGCAAAAATGAATGTCGGCACAGCTTCGATGCAAATGAAGTGTTGACATAGCTTCATGGCAAAGATGAATGTTGGCATGGCTTCTGTGCAAATGAAGTGTTGACGTAGCTTCATGGCAAAGATAAATGTTGGCATGGCTTTGATGTGAATGAAGTGTTGATGTAGCTTCATGGCAAAGATAAATGTTGGCCCAGCTTCGATGTGAATGAAGTGTTGACGTAGCTTCATGGCAAAGATGAATGTTGGCATGGCTTCTGTGCAAATGGAGTGTTGACACGACTGCATGACAAAGATGGACGTCAGCACGACTTCAATGTAGATGAACTATTGGCCCAGCTTTGATGCGAATAAAGTGTTGACGTAGCTTCATGGCAAAGATGAATGTTGGCATGGCTTCTGTGCAAATGGAGTGTTGACACGACTGCATGACAAAGATGGATGTCGGCATGACCTCAATGTGGATGAACTGTTGGCCCAGCTTCGATGCAAATGAAGTGTTGACGTAGCTTCATGGCAAAGATGAATGTTGGCCCAGCTTCGATGCGAATGAAGTGTTGGCGCAACTTCATGGCGAAGATAAGTGGTGACGCGATTTCGATACAAAGAAAAATATGGATGCAGCTTCAATACAAGGACGAATACTGGCGCGGCTTCATGGTAAAGACTTTTGATGTGGCTACGTTGCAAAGATTCTTAATATGGCTGCGTTGCAAAGACAAGTGTTGATACAGCTTAAATTGCCAACACCAAAGCTAGTACGACTTCAAAGACGAGTATTGGCAATAGCATTATTGCCTAGCTGAATATCCTTATGGAAACGTCGTTGTAAAGACGAATATCACTAAAAGATTGTTGATGCAAGAAAAGAATGTAACAACATGAAGGCATACGTTCTTGCAACGTTGCTATCAATGAAATACAAAGTCACCAAATGAAGGCAAACACTTCTATGAGAACGTCAGCGTGAAGTTTGATGTCAAAACCCAAAGATCAAGGAAACTGAGCTACAAAACAAAAACAAGCAACAACGAAAAAAAAATGTCAGAAAAAAAATCTCTCATTGCATGTCTAAACAAAGGACAAAAGGAAAAAAAAAAAAATCTTAAAAGCTGGAGAAGAAGACTGAAGGCTAAGAATGCCCAAATGAACGAAGCCAATCTCACATCTTATATAGAGAATTTCTGCTAAACTAGCAGACAAGAAAAATGAAGAAAGTCAGCAAACCATTAAATAGTTCTACCAACCGACCAATGAAAAAAAAAACTTATATTCACGTTTCAGAAATGTGAAAACAATTGGAACTCAAAGTCAGATTTTGCAAACTCAAAATCAGAGAAGTCTACGCTGAATTTGAAATGAAAGAGCATATTCAGCCATGGAGACAGAAGATAATGGCTCATTACCCACCTGGCAAGTCTAAATCCTAGCACCATCCTGTCAGGGCAGCCACCACAAAATTAGACCAAAAGGCCATAAGTCCAACAAAGACCCGCGACTTTCTCATACAAATTTGTGAAAATCCAGACCTTATTTCACAAAACTGACCGCACAGGAGTCTTCTACAGCCTTCGATCCACCTAACCTGAAAATTTCAGGCCCAGATACTCTGCCACGCGCCGCCACACATGGCCACAAATTCTCAGTGACCCACGGGTTTCTTATTCAAATCTGCGCAAATCTGAGAACAATTTTACAAAACTGATACCACCATTACAGCTATCAGCCTTCGATCTACAAAACCTGAAATTTTTAGGTCCAAACAATCAACCACGCGCCACCACGCGCCGCCACAAGGTCGCGATGACCACCAGTTTATTCCATCAAAACTGTGCAAATCTGTGCACAATTTCATAAAACCGACCATATAGGGGTCTTCTACGGCCTTATAACTACACGATGTAAAAATTTCAAGCCCAAACGATGAGCCATGCGCCGCCACGCACCACTAGAAGGTCCGGTAATTCCAGCTTCAGATGCATGCGCTCCCACGCGCCGCTAGATGAGACCACGCGCTCCCATGCGCCAGCAAGCTCTCACGCGCGTGCACACACCACGCGTGACACGCGCTCCAGATCGATGACATCACAGATGACATCATCATACTCGACCCGGAAAACCGACCCAGATCCGGATTGCCTGAAATTTTTTTTTTTTTGACAAATTAAGACTTTAACTTTGACTTTGACCAAAAAGTCAAAATTTTCAAAACGGACCTGTCCCACTCAATTTTTCATGTACTTTCCAATTTTGGGGTCTGTTTCTTCAACCGAGACTCAAAAATTGCACAACAGTCCAATTTCTAAAAAATTGACTTTTGCACAAATTTTGACCAAAAGTCAAAATTTTTAAGATTGACCTGTCTTGCTCAATTTTTTGCGTACTTTCCAATTTTGGGGCCTATTTATTCATTTGAGAATCCAAAATTGCTCAAATAGTGTGATTCTACAACTATTGGCTTTGATGTAAACCTTGACCGAAGATCAAGATGTTCAAGCAAAACTTGTCCTATCAAGTTTTCGCAAAGATTTTGATTTTAAAATCTAGGTATTTGTTTTGGACTTAGAAACTACACCCATTTCTCCAAAGTACTAGCGGTGTCCAAAATTTAAGCTCTCAAGATCATAATTTGAGATCCATCCATTTGGTCTGGATTCCCTCAAAATTATCCTCCAGACTTGATCAAGGCTCCCCTTTCAAAAATAGACGAACTCTCACAAGTATGTCTCAAAATTGAAATTACATTGGGTCACTACTTCAGCCTATTATTTTTGTCGGTGCCTACCAGTCTCCAACCTAACATTCCCATTCGGCGCCTACCGTTCTTATCCACCGTTCTCACCAAAAGGTCTCATCCATTGTTCTTAACTACCCAACTACCATTCTTCATCTCTTCGCTATAAATAGAAGGGCCGGATCCACTAAAACCCATCGAGAAAAAAAACACACATACACTGAGTCATGAAATGAAGATTTTCTTCTTTCAAATTTTCAAATCCTCATTCTCACAGCCAGTTCTCACTATGGCCTCGTCATTCTCAATACCTAGCAACCAGGATCGCTTCATAATCAGTTTGAAATCAACCCCTTCATGGTTCAGTAGTAACCCTTCTCACAACATCATCACTGTTTTAGGATTCAAACAAATTTTGTTTCCTCACATAATGACCACGTTTGTTCATAAAGTTATTCATAACAAGGTCTGCATCGACCTTCCATGCTTCCTTGGAATTGGTTGGCCAGGAAATCCAAGTCCAGTAGAGACACTTGTTCCTAAAAACAGGGCTTCCGTAGTCTCTCTTCAATTGTTTGGTCTCCCATTAGAAGTAGTGGTTCGGAACAAACAGCAGCTTGGCTGGTTTCTAAAACCAGGATCACAAGTTAGCTCCATCTTTCATTTGTTGTGCTTTCCCAACAAAGTTGCATCAGGTGAAGATGGTAAAAAGTGTTGGGGTATCCTACAAATTGTCTCCCATCCAACACTTGTGATGACCTCCAAGGTACCAGCTCATCAAAAATTAGCCTTTGGTGTCGGTGAATGCCACACCAAAGCCTCATTCCATGTTTCCACCAGCATGGGGTCCAAAGGTCATCATTGCTGGTACCACAAAGCACACTTTCTGGAATTACTCCAACTTAAGATCAGCTTGAAGAATTTCAGAAAATATACTTCTGAAATTACTTCAACTTAATGTCCGTCAGTATGGTCCAGTCACACATGCGCATTCAACGACTTGCCGTCGGACCTCATTCAGCATGCAGCCAGTCCCACATCCGAAGGTGTACTTCCCAGAGACATCTACGCCATAAAATCCCTAACATCTAGGGTCAGGGCCATGGTGTCGTATGTCTCACCCATTCACTTTGCTTCATCACCATCTTTTTCACCATCAACATCAACAAACCCAGAATCCCTTCTGAAATTACCTCAACTTAACCTGAGTGATGCGATAACACAAGCACATTCAACCACACTCCCACATGTTCTCTCTGTGATCTGAAGTATACCCTTCAGATATAACTTCACCAGAAGTCCTTAAAAATAAGAGGCTAGCTCCAGAGCTCTGCATGCTATACCCAACCAACATTCTCACCTCTTCTCCATCTTCAACACCCTATGATCGCCACCAATGATCCAAAATACTCTTCTGAAATTAGTTTGACTTAACCTCTGTTGAGAAAGCTCGGTCACACGAGTACATTCAAATACTCGCAGACCCCTTCTCGGTCTCATCAAAGCCTTTCATATGGGTGGGTCTACTCTTCTACAATTACTTCATCCTGTTAAAAGCTCCACCACCTTCAACTATTTCACTAGAAGAGTCAAGTATAAAAAAATCCATTTTCTTTCAAGACTCATTCACTCACCACACTCCAAAACTGTGTGCATGAATGAGTCTCGAGGGGGCATTTGTAGAGAGGGAAAATTCTCGACCTATCACAAGTTGACACATCATACTACCAAGTCCACAAAATACAACCAATTACAAGGCGCCACGTACTGTTGCTAGGTTTTGCCATCACTATTTGGATTCCAATAGAAATTTGCCAACTGTCATTGAAATAAAGGCATGAAATTGCATCAGCACGTGTAAGCGATGACACAAGCAAACCAGCACGTGTAAGCGATGACACAAGCAAACCAGCACGTGTAAGCGATGACACAAGCGGACCAATCAGGCTGTGACAAGTGTCACCAATCAAACTCCACCACGTGTCGCTCACCCACTCCTAAACTCCTATAAATAGAAGCCTTCCTGAGACATTTAGAAAGACAGAGAAAAGGAAGAAGATATCTTGAGTTCAGAAATCCAGACGCTCTACCGGAACCAAACCCCAAAGCCTCCAAGAATTTCAAGAACTTCAACCTCGAATACAGACAACATTCGAAGCAAAGTCATCCAAACTACTCGTCCACGTCTCAAAGGTCACTAGAATCAAGCTCAAAAGCCTCCAGAAACCTCAACAAACCATAAATCAACGAAGCTCTACGGAATCAAGCCTCTAAAGCACCGAAGAATTTCCACCACAAACCTTCAAACACGAAGAACACACGAAGAACACGAAGAACAAAGAATTTCTAACAAGCTCATAGCCAGAGATTCATTGTAATTCCGTTTCAAAGATCTTCGATCCATTCCTCAGCCAAATTGAAGGATATCTTGTGTTCAAATCAAAATCACATTACCCACGAAATGTAGAGAGGAGAGAGAGAGCTTCGTGAGAGAATTTTAAGAGAGAAATCCTAGAGAAAAACAAGATTGATTCATTTATAATCTTATGCACTTGATTCTCCAAATTCCTTTACTCTCATCATCTCCATTGTCATACCCATGAGAGGATCATAAGCCAAATCCTTACTTCACCAAATTCAGAATAGTGAGAAGGTTCTTGGTGTTTGGGAAGTAGTTCAAGAGAGAACCAATTCATATTGGTTGATGCAATGAGCTAATTGCGGGATCCGGAAAGATAGAGAAGACATGGTTCGGCGTAACTTTGTTGGAGCAAGAGCTTGGAGGGCTTAGGTGCATTGAGTAAATTAGGCTTGGAGGTTCTACTACTATTCATGTATCCCAATTGATTTTCTTTGGTTTCCTCTTCGATAATACGTGTCGATATTATCTTGTATTTGCATCTCTCTTTCCCTTACTTTTAGCTTTTAATTTCTGCTGGTTGTGATTAATTAATGGCTTAGAGTAGTTTGCTAATTTGGGTATTGCTTATATTTCATATTTAGCACATATATTGTTTGAATATAAGCTTGCATTGAAAATTTGTTTTTGAGGGTCTAAACATTCATAAGTGTTTTATACACTAAGTGAGTTTTCAATTGGTATCAAAGCGGGTACACCTTGTCAAATTTCTATATCCTTAGTGTGATCCTTTTCCCCAAGGATGGATTGGTCTCAATCCCTCAATGCACCTTCCTTCTTTAATGGGAGTAATTACACATTTTGGAAAGTGCGTATGCGTGCATTTTTGTGCTCCACTGATGAGAGTGTGTAGAATGCTGTAGAAATTGGTTAGACAAGGCCAGAGGTTGCCAAATCTACTTGAGATAAGGTTGCTCTCGCGGCGGCTAATGAATATAGCAAAGCACTTAATGCTATATTTTGTGGTGTCTCACCAGATGAATTTCATAAAATCTCTCATGTGTCAATTACCAAGGAGGCATGACAAATTTTGGAGACTACCTACGAAGGCACCAAGAAGGTGAACGATACCAAGCTTCAAATGCTTACCACTCAGTTTGAAGAATTGAAGATGAGAGAAGATGAATCATTCGACATTCTATGGAAAGTTGAATGAAGTGGTAATCGGGAAATTGAACTTAAGTGAGAAGACAGAAGACTCCAAAGTAGCAAGAAAGATCCTTAGATTATTGCTGGAGAGCTTCTGAGCCAAGGTGACCGCCATTGAGGAGAGCAAGGATCTTAAGGAGATAAAGGTCGAGGAACTTATTGGTTCTCTTCAAACATATGAGCTCACTTTACCATCTCAAAGGAAGAGCAAATCCCTTGCCCTTAAGACTATCAATGAGAGAATTGAAGCTCAAGATTCCTCGGAAGAGGACGATGTTGAAAAAGAGGTGGCATTCCTTTCAAAGAACTTTCGCAAGTTCTTGAAGTTCAAAAAGGATAGGAAGTCCTTTGAGAAAGGAAAATTCTCCAATTTCAAGAAAGACAAGAAGAACTTCAAAAGGAAGGATTCCAAAGACTCTTCTCCTTCCCAAGGAATCACTTGTTATGAGTGCAACGGGCGGTCATTTGAAGAAAGAATGCCTTACCTATTTGAAGGCAAAGGGTAGAGCTCTTGCTACAACCCTTAGTGATTCGAACAACTCAAACTCCGGTTTTGAAGAAAGCCATGATGGGGAAGGAAACTACTCCACTTTCATGGCCATTGCACCCATAGATTTTCTGAAAGATTTAAGTACTATAGAGGAAGAGCTTGGTGAGCATACCGAAGTAGAATCTATTGGTGTTGGAGATGAATCCGATGATGATGGAAAAGAGTGTGTTTATGAAGGAACAAATAGATTTCAAGAATCATACAATGCACTTCTTGAAAAGAATGGAGAATATGCAAGGGCTAAGGCAGCCATTAGAAAGATGAAGAAAGCTGAAGAGGACTATAAAAGCATCCTCGCGCAGTACAAAGAGACCAAGTGTGAAGTTGAAGGGTTAAATGAAGAACTAAACAATGCCTATTCCAAGATAAAGTTTCTTGAGCTTGAGGTGTTCAAGCAAATGCCAAAGTGGAGCATGTTGCTTCTAAGAAACTTGATGAAGTGCTTGCCTATCAAAAGCCTTCTTCGGATAGAAGTGGCTTAGGGTATACCGGAGAAAGTAGCTCAAACTCTAAAGTGTCAAAGGAAACGAAGTTTGTCAAGGCTCAAGAAGCATTAACTCCTCTTGTTGACAATGTAAAGTCTGGAAAAAAAGAAAAAAGAAAAAAAAGTCAAATGTGGTGAATCAAATGGTTTTGATGAAGTCTCCTAAACCAAGTGTGGCTAAGCCAATGCAAGAGGAAAGTCTTTTCCTAAGAAACAACGAGGTCCACAAATGCAACACTATTGCCATCATTGTGGCATCTTAGGGCACACTAGACCAAATTGCTACAAGCTCCATGCATTGAAGAATGCGGATCGTCAAAAGCCAAGAAGACAAGGAAAAAGCAATAGGAAACCCAAGCAACCAAAATGGAAAGAAGGAGAACCCGTTATGAGTGATGTGATGAAGATGATTGACACCATCACCTCATGTTTGGCCAACTTCATCTTAAGGTTTGAGAATCATGGCTCAAGTACCTAATCCTCAAAGGATATCACCCCAAGCGCACGTGTCGTGTGGGTGAAGAAGGATACTCATGCATAAACATTGTAACATGGTCATGCATTAATTCTTTCTATATAATGTGACATTGTTGTTTTCTTGTTTATTTTACATTCTAGCATGTTTTTAATTTTTTGTATTGTTTAAAAGCTTTGGTTATCTGTTGATTTTGACCATTCTTTACTTTGCTTTGTGTCGAAAATCCAAAAACACATAAAAAAGTATAAAATTCAAAAAGTTTGATTGGCGTTATTGTGCATTGTCACATGCATGTATAGCCTTGTACCTCCGTACTAATGGCTTTCTGCATTAATGAGCTTAGCTTGTTCTCTATGCACTTGTATCTTTGTGGGAAACATCTTGACATCTATGTGATTGTTGTAAATAGATCCTCAAACTTGTCATGAATGATTAGTCAATAGTTTTGTTGATCTTGAGACATGCGTAGACTTTTGCCTATATCTCTTCCCACTCTATTTTTTTTTTTTTTTTTTTTTTTTTGCTTAAAAGCTCAACCAATGTCAAATCTCGAAAAGAGATAATGAGCTGAAACAGTCATCGCACAAACTAGTATTTGACTAGGAAAAAGGGAAGCATCATGTATTTAGAATGTATGTTGCCAAAAGCTAAAGGCTTACTCATCAATTTCAAATATCAAAAATTTCAAGCATCGATCTCAAAAAGAGATGTAAAGATCAAAATGATCGAAAGAAAAGAAGCCAAATGAAAAGCTTCTAACTCAATGTAATCAAGTTTATGTGGGAGGTCATATATGTTCATTTTTACAATTGAGATAGGTCACTCTACTTAGTGCTAGTTGTGTATAACTTGGTTGAATCGATCATTGAAGCTTCACATTAGACAAAGGATTATCTCATATTTGATACCCACCCACATCGCACATGTCTATGTTTAATGAATGTCTTATTCATTTGTGTAATTGTACTTGATTAAATGTGATGTACGTACTCAAGCATATGTTGATCAAACCTAAAAAGATTTTTGAGTATTTTAGTTGTTTTTAGAAAGTATTTTATTTGAAAATTATCACAAAAATCCAAAAATTTGCAACTTTACATTTTTGCGACTCACTCGCGAGTCAAGCTCAAGTTGCAAGCTCAACCCGAGGCATTCGTGACTGTTTGGCGAGTGAAAGTTCCAGTTACGAAAAAGATATGAAATATTTTTCAAAATCTGGGTTTAAGGAGTTTTTGCAACTCATTTGGCGACTCATTCGCAAGTCGCGAGCTCAATCTGAGGCATTCGTGACTGTTTGGCTAGTGAAAGTCCTAGTTGCGAAAAAGACTTAGAGAAATTTTTAAAAATCTGAGTTTAAGGGTTTTTGGTGACTCACTTGGTGACTCATTCGCGAGTCATTTGAGTCACAAAAAACGTGTGTTTTGCAAAAATAAGGTTAAAAATCAGACAGTTTTTCAAAACTTTTCACTTTCCCTCGCATCACGTGCTTGTCTCTTTGTCTTCTCCTCCTCTCCCTCTCTCAAAACCGTTTTCTTTACTCCAAAAACCTCCATTTTTCTCTTCAATTTTCACTCCAAATCTAAGAAAAGGTTTGGGTTTTCACTCCTTTTTACTTTATTTCAAGTTTAAAGCATTATATTTCATGGATTTGTTGTTTTTGTTGAGATATTGAAATATTGTTGATGAAAATGGGTCTTTGTAGTTTTTGATGAAATTGATATATGGGTTTCGTTGAGAATGATGGTATAATGCTTGTTTTCATGTTTTTATTACATGCTCATGCATTATACAATGTTTTGTGTTGTGGTGTGCATACCATTTTGTTGATAAAATGTCTATTTAGATGATTTTGTGTGTAATTTTAGACTCTGTCGCCTACAAAATTAGGGGATAATCATGTTTCCATGTTTGGAACAACTAATGGTTATGTGTTTCACACTTTGCCCCTTGCATGATTTCATGCCTCCTATATGCACACTTTTCCATATGATGCACACACACACATACACACACACACACACACACACACAATCTTTGACATGTTGTGTAACTAATGCCATGATTATATCATGCTTTGATTTTTAGCATCTTCACATGTCAATTTTTTGAATTGCTCTTTAAATTTCAGTTTTTAGGGTTTAATTTGTAGTTTTGTTTTTGGTACTAACTTGTGTCGAACCAAGTTTGTTGCCATTCATTGTGCTTTGTTTTTGTGGTATTTGTTGCTATGTTTTGTAGATGGCTCCACGAAAAACTGTTTCTCAACGTGGTGACAAGAGAAAGCGCCATGATGATGGATTGTTTCGCTCCCCTCAACATTTTGAGAGATATGCCCTTTAATTCAAAATAACTCCAATCATTCAGGAGAGACAAGTGCATCTTGCCGATCTTAAGGATTCCTTCATTCCTACTTGTTTTAAAGGACGAGGCAAGGATAACCTTCTTGGCGAATTTCCCAGAATTTGTGATCCTTTGATCAGTGAGTTTTACGCTAATGCATCACTTAGAGAGGAACACCTAGACTGCTGAGTTAGAGGTCATGAGTTCACCCTTGACATTGAGGAATTTGATGCTATGCTTGGATTTGAAGAACAAGATCATGAAGGGTTCACTTCGTTCAAGGATAGAATGCTTTCTCTAGAATCTGTGTAACTTCGCATTGGTGGCCATAGGGAAGGAAGAAGCCTCAACACAACCTCATTTCCCCCGAATTTGAGATGCCTAGCATATATCATGATGTATAACTTGTATCTAGTCAAGAAGTTGTCAACCATCAACAATGCTATAGCCATATTCCTCATGGAGTTTCGTGAGAACACCTATATTGACATTAGTGCACACTTGTACAACATTATTGTAGAGTCCACAAAGATGACCTCAAGATCAAAGCTTGTTGTCCCAAATTTTATAATGAGGATTCTCATAACCATAGTGTGGAGATTCCACAACACATAGGCCTAATGCCTCCAACTCCTCCCATTAACTCTCAAACAATCCTAAGAAGTAGGGTTCAACTTCTAGAAGATGAACATGCTGTAAGATTGAAGAAGCACCTCCTGTTGATATAGAGATTGAAGTGGAAGGACAACAACCTCTTCCAAGAAATGGTGGTGGTCGAGGTAGAAGTGGAGCATCATCATTGTCATCAGTTCCTGCCGATGCATTTCAGATCATACTCGAGAGGATTAATGGTCTTTAGGATGTAGTAGATGAGCATTCCAACAAATTTGTAGCTATCTAGGACCAAATCAACGTGTTGGCAGCCAAGTTTGACAGCTTTACTCACCAGCCTTAGCCCTTTGGCCATTCCGGTAAAAAAATGGGGAGTAGTATGGTAGCTTTTGAGGGGGAACTTATTTTGAGGGGGAGTAAAAAGCATTGATTGCTAGTTGGTTTTAGCTTATGGTTTATGGTTTTTATAGTGTTTATTACGGTTTTCATAGCACTTTGACTCAGTATTCTATAGTTTTAGTATTTTGTTTTTAAAATACTTGGATATTTTGTGTTACGGATACTTGGATATTTCAGTTATTTAGACTATGTTTTTATGTACCCTTACTTATGTAGCTTAGTACTTTTAGTTAATGTCTTGCATTTTATTTAGTACTTTTGTGCCCTTGTTGGATCTTGTATCCTTAATGCAATTTAAACCTAATGCTTCTTGCTTTAGTGTTTTTGTACCGATTGAGTGTTGGACTTGCAAATGATACTTTGCATTGAGCTTATTTGCTTGCATGTCTGGATGTTCATTCATCATGTGAATGTTCATTGTAGTTAATATTTATAGCGGTTGTTCTTCTATTGTCAAGTTATGCTTCATTATCATATTCATACTTGCTTGATCGGTATGTGCTTGCTCCATATGCATTCTAAGTTTTCCGCTTACAATGAACTTAATGAGTGCATTTTGTGATTTTGTTTTCAGAAGACTTGTTTGTATGGTTCAAGAGCTTCACAGATCTAGAATTAGGTGTGAGTGAGTTTTGGCAATTGTTCCCAACTCACATTTTAAAGTCTAGAGTTTGTTTTAGGGTTTTGTCACAGAATAGCCAAAGGGAGAGATTGTAAAGTTGAATTTATTCAACTATGTGTTGGCTTTATTCCATGCCAAATTTGCGTGTAATTCAGTATTTAGAAATCATGTATTTAGGTGAGAATAATGTAAGGGTTGTGTGTGAGAGAGTGTGAAGATTTGATCAAGAGTGTACAACAAGAAGGTGACTCGCAACTGGAACTCGCAACTGACTCGCGAGTGGTGACTCGCCAAAATGAAGCACACGTGCGAAACATGCAGGAAGATGAAGAGTTAGGACAGTTGGATCACTACAAGACAAAAAGTACAGTTTGGCCTAGTTTGGTAATTGGCAACTGGAACTCGCGACTCATCCCAGTCACGAAGTGACTTGCTAGTGCATCCTATTTTGCTGAAAAGTGACTTTTCACATTGCATCTCATACCTTACTATAGATACCCTTATAACCATGAAATGTAGAGAGAAGAGAGAGAGAGCTTCAAGAGAGAATTTTAAGAGAGAAATCCTAGAGAAAAAAAGAATTGATTCATCCACAATCTTATACAATTGATTTTCCAAATTCCTCTACTCTCATCATCTCCATTGTCATACCCATGAGAGGATCATAAGCCAAATAATTATTTCACCAATTTCAGAATAGTGAGAAGGTTCTTGGTGTTTAGGAAGCAGTTCAAGAGAGAACTAATTCATATTGGTTGATACAATGGGCTAATTGTGGGATCTGGAAAGCTAGAGAAGACACGGTTTGGCGTAACCTTATTGGAGCAAGAAGCTTGGAGGGTTTAGGTGCATTGGGTAGATTAGGCTTGGAGGGTTTACTGTTATTCATGTATCTCAACTGATTTTCTAGTATATCATTTATTGCTTGGATGGCGGCGCAGAGGTTTTCGCCGAGTTCTTCGGTTTCCTCTTTGATAACACGTGCCGGTGTTATCTTGTGTTTGCATCTCTCTTTCCCTTACTCATAGCTTTTAATTTCTGCAGGTTGTGATTAATTAATAGCTTAGAGTAGTTTACTAATTTGGGTATTACTTATATTTCATATTCTGCACATATAAGTGTTTTATACACTAAGTGGATTTTCACCATCATCTCAGCCTCTATCTGGCCTATCTTTTTAATTTGCCTCATGTTGCGGTTAAGTATAATCACAAGATATTAACAAAGTGACATATGCATTAATTTATCCACTTAAGGCCAAAAGAAGAATGATTATTAAATTAAAGCACCACCTTGGCTTAGAATAACCTTTTATAATTTTATAAAAGATACTTCTCCTAAATGATTGACCTTTCTTAAGGCCTTTTCAGCAATCTTTGCTGCTTTAATTTACATAAAATTGAGCCCACTACTCGGTAATGGAAATTTTGTAATCAAAAGAAATTTTTATGCCCTTGGGATTCTAATCCACAAAGTCAGATATATTGATTTGTTTATTTCTCACCATATCAATGGGATAGAGAGAAAGAGAAAGGAAAAAATATGAAGTTTTTTGACCAAAACTGAACTTTATTGGATGTTCCTATGTTTGAGAAGAAGTCAACATAAGTTGATGATCCATATTCCATAGCCTTCCTATCAACATTAGCTAAGCTGGATTCCAATCCTGTGGCCGACGACGTTCTTGCTGTCTCTCATATTACACACATTTCCTACTTCCTTGTCTCTCTAATACTAGTATAAGTTTACAGTAATATGAAACATTTTAATGTGCGCGCATGTTCATATAAACATCAAAACGTTCAAACCAAAGATACACCTGATGTGCCTCGTTTTGCTTGCAATATTTGCTTTAAGGAATAAGTTCTAAACATATTGGTTTAGAAAATATCTTTAGAAACTTTTTATAGAAAAAAAAAAATT
Organism: Castanea sativa; assembly: GCF_040712315.1. Lineage (NCBI taxonomy): Eukaryota > Viridiplantae > Streptophyta > Magnoliopsida > Fagales > Fagaceae > Castanea > Castanea sativa. The sequence goes on from NC_134013.1 coordinate 45,307,351, forward strand.
AAATCTTTTTGTAACTTTTTATATTTTCCATTAAAATAGTATTAATTAAAAAAAAAAAAAGATTTATTAGCAAATGCTCTAAGGGCAACTTTTAACTAGGCTAATATTTTAAATAATAAATTTCATTGAACCCCTTTAAGTTTGTGTTGAAAAGATCCTTATCATTAACTATTGAATAGAGAAAAGTGACATGGCAAATAGAAAGGTGTTCTCTTGAGTGAACAAGAAGTTTCACCCGCATGGCTAGCACTTGGGCGAAATCACTTATGCCATGACTAAGGGCCCAATGGAAGAAAAAAGAAAATAAAAAAAAGGCCCCCAACAATTTCAAGTTTTTTTGTTTTTTTTAAATAGTAAAAAAACAAAACAAAACAAGTATAGGTGAGCTCCTTTACTCCAAGAAAAGCCACAAAATTGTTTCACCAAAAAGTTTTAATGCGAGCATACTGAATCGTTGCTAATAGTCAATTTCCTATAACTAGTTTAAATTTCAATTTTTGTAAGTCAATCTCCCACATATCATATTGTTAACATTAGTCATTCGCATGGCTACTCATCAAAAAATTTCCCTCTCACCCTTTGTGCGCACACCTTGTGAGATTGTCCCTCTGAGGCTCCCATTTGACTAAACTTAACCCTTACCCAAACACCCCAAGACTTCCACAATTATCCCATTGATACATGCTTCAAGTGTAGTACTACATATTTCACATCATCATTTCGTCCATTTGAACATCCTGAAATAATTTTGGACCCACCCACAATCCTCAAAAGAATCAAATCCCTTGCCACTAAACGATACTTTTCCCTCCCTTATCAAATGAGGAGAACCAAACACAACAACATTCTTATTGGGTGGGAAGTGGGAACCTTCTCCTCCAAGCTTCTTCAAACTAAATACTTCTGGTTCAGCCCATGAAATCCTGCTAGAGTACCGGTTGTTTTTTTAGAAATTTTAGAGGGTGTTGGATTGGTGGCCTTTCTAGAAGTATTGGTTTTACGCACTCTGTGGCGGCTGAATTATGGGCTCTTGCTCTTGCCCACAATTTAAATATCCGGAAGCTCCACAGAACTTGATGCAAAATCTGTTGTTTGCATCATTAATTCATATTGCTCATTGATTGACTTTTCTCACCCCTTTAGTGTGCATTAATCTTTAACAAGAAAGCACAAATATGAAATTTAGGCTGTCATGTTTGTGTCCAACGCTGCGGGGATATAGGACACGTGTTGGACACGGTTGCACATGTGTCCCAGCTTTTGTTTTTGTTTCTGTTTGTTTGTTATTTATTTATTTTTTTTTTTAATGACGGACATGGTGGGGACACTGTTAGGACATGACTTATGCCAAAAATATATAGATGAAACCTTGAAATACACTGTACCTTTGTCATGACTTTTTCTTCTTAAAGGAGTCAGACATAATCTAAATCCATCTTGTGATTTCCCCTTTTTACCCTTTCGTTTTGTCTGTTTGTGCTTAGGTTAGGCCAGCTTCTTTCTAAAATTGTCTTATATGAGTTAACTTTTTATTATTTTCTTTTTCATTATTTGGGTAGACAATTGATAAGGGTAATTCTAAAAGTTTGTCAAACTTGTTCACACAAGACAAAGTTGACAGTCCTAATGAACCCGTTGACATTACTTGTGCATTCATAGACGTAAACGACGAATCATGAAGCCGAAGGTTCCACCTCAAGGCCGACGATTGTGCCCCGAGATCAATGACACCTAAATGAGACGGCTAGAATGCATAGACAGGATAAGAAGTTGATAGAAGAAAACTAAAAGGGATAAGCAAACCTTTGACAGATTTGATGGCCTTGCTTGGCCTTCACGCGTGAGTATACAAGGAAATATCTTGTGCCCCACAATTAACCCTAATCAAGGGGGTTCCTACAAGGAAAGGATCCCGCAAGATATGCGTATTAATGAAGATCTTCCCTACAAGGAAAGACCCTTTCTACCAAAGAATGTATGTCAACCTTATGCTACTATAAAAATCCCAAAACCCACACAAAAGAAGGTATGCATAATTTATCCCAGCTCTAGCACTCTAGAGTTGTGAAAATTCTCTAATTTGACCATCAGAGGGTATTTGGCCAGTACCACACCGGTACTTTTCGTAAGGTCTACCTCTTCTCTTGGTGTTGTGCAGGTCTTACTTGGAGCACGTGAGAACCATGTAGCTTACTGACGATTTTCGGCATCATCAGTTGGCGCCATCTGTGAGAAGCTTGGTTTGAAGTGAGCCATACTACCGCTTCACGGACAAAAATTTACATGGTACTTACTCGCTCAATGGCAACCACCGCTAACAACCAAGGGGACGAATCACGTGCCACCGCCCTCGAGAGACAAGTTCTGACTCTCGCGGCCGTCGTAGAATGTCTCACCAAGCAGAATCACTACCTCGAGGAGCAACTACGCCAAAAGAACACATTGCTTAATACTCAGGAGGAGGACCAAGAAGGAACCAACACTGAGAGGAGGAACCTAGAGGGTCTGGAAGGCAACAACGCCCCGACCAGGCAAGAACGACAGGATAGAAGTCATCCATCCATTGCAGATACGGCTCCACCACCACATTTGGTCGCAGAGATTAAGGAACGGATGGACTTCATGATGAACGCCCTCAAAGGACGGGTATCAAGTGACCTTGATGAGTTGGTCCATCGAACGGACTCACCCTTCACTGCATCCGTTACCTCGTTCCCCCTTCCGCCAAAGTTCTGCATGCGACAAGTAGAAGCTTATGACGAATCTAAGGATCCCTTGGACCACCTGGAGACTTTCAAGACCTTGATGCACTAGCAGGGGGTGGCGGACGAGATCATGTGCAGGACCTTCCCCACTACGCTGAAGGGACCCGAAAGGGTTTGGTTTAGCAGATTGACACCTAACTCCATCAGTACCTTTAAGGAGTTGAGTGCCTAGTTTGCCTCGCACTACAGGTATAAAAATCCCACTGCCTGCCTAATGAACATCAAGCAATGGGAGGACGAAACGCTGAGGTCTCACATTACTGACTTCAACAAAGAAGCCATCTCAATTGACGAGGCTGACTATAAGATACTCGTGGCCGCATTCACAAATGAGTTACGAAAGGGTAAGTTTCTATTTTCCCTGTACAAAAATGACCTGAAGACAATGTCAAATGTACTTTACAGGGCAACAAAGTACATGAACGCAGAAGATTCGCTGTTGGCTCGAGAAGAGAAGCCCAAGAAAAGGGAAAGATAAGAGGATGTGCGGTAGGATAGGGGGCGGAAGATGGCTGTGACCGGAGAATGACAGGAGGACAGGTGCTTTAAGCCCCCCACAGGAGGTTCACAAGCTTCACCCCGCTGACTGCCTTGATTGACCAAATCCTGATGCAAATCAAAGACGAAGGAACCCTGACATTTCTTGGAAAGCTGAAAAAAGATCCCAATAGAGGTCCAGAGACAAGTATTGCTGCTTCCACCGTGACCATGGTCATGAGACATTTGATTGCTACGACTTGAAGTAATAAATATAAGCCCTTATCAGACAAGGAAAGTTGCAAAGGTTTGTTAGCATAGAAAGAGCAGACCCACCACAAGATCAAGCTCTTTGACGGGAGAACGAGTGCCCGAGGCAGCCGATAGGAGAAATAAGAATGATTGTGGGAGGCACCGTGGCTTCCGACTCATCCAAAAAGGCACGCAAGACTTACCTCAAGATGGTTTAGAATGTTCAACTGACGAGTTTCGTACCAAAGATGGCATGGATCGACAATCCCATCATTGAATTCTCAGAGGAAAATGCTCGATATCTCCACCATCCATATGACAATGCGCTCGTTGTTAGCATACGGGTAGGAGACTACAATGCACACCGGGTCTCGGTTGACAACGGAAGCTCTGCCAACATCCTCGACTACCTGGCGTTCCAGCAAATGAGGATTGATAGAGAATGGTTGGTTCTGACCAACACCCCACTCGTTGGATTCGGAGGGACTAAAGTATACCCCCTACACAGTTACGTTGCCTGTAATAGTTGGTGATTACCCTCAGCAAATCACTAAAGATGTCACATTCCTTGTTGGTGACTACTCTTCTGCCTACAACGCCATCTTGGGGCAACCCACCCTTAACTCATGGAAGGCCGTTACTTCGACCTACCCCCTGATGATCAAATTCCCCATTAACTGTAGAGTGGAAGAACTGCGTGGAGACCAAGTAGCTACGCGTGAGTGCTACATAGCAATGTTGGAAATGGACGATCATCTATAGATAATGAACATAGAAGAGCAGCGGGCGGTGGCAGATTCCGTTGAAGGATTAGAGGAGATACTCCTTGATAACTCTAGGCCCAAGTGGATGACCAGGATTGACACTCTCACTAGTAGATTATTTCGCCAAGCACTCACATCCTTCCTAAGAGAGAACCAGGACGTCTTTGCCTAGAGTCATGAAGATATGCCCAGAATCGACCCTTCGGTTATGGTGCATAGGTTGAACGTATTGAAGAAAAAATTCTGGTTTTGTATCTCATACAAAACACATAGCGAAAGCAACAAACAAGGATCTATTTCATTCATGATTGATAACGTGCACTATGTAAATTTCAGAATTTAAGAACAAGATAGCGTACCTTGGTGTGGAGAAATTCAAAACAAAGATTAGAAGCACTTGGGAACACTTTTAATCTTCACTCCAATTCCACTTTATGCCCAAGATGTGTGGTCTCTCAATCAGTTTTTCAAAGGGAGAATGAAAGTGTGTCTCACACTCTCTCACACACCGTTTCTTTTTCTTTTCTAATCTCTTCTAATAAAAATTCTATATGTTTCTCCCTTTATAACTAACTGATTATCTAATTGGGCTGGCCTATTAGGCCTTTCCAATTGGGTTTTAGTGTGTGGCTTGGAGTGGGACCAAAATGGACCAATAAGACACTAGCTCCAATGGGCCTTGGGCTTTTCCGTCAACTCTTTACAAGCCCAAAGTTACCATTAATTATATTTAATACCACTATATAAATATAATTGCACTCTAGGCCTTATTAATAAATTATTTCCCAAGATTTTATTATGCATACAACCCCTTCATTAAAATATTCGTAGTAATCTAAAGTCATGAATATAGACTGCCACTTTGAAGATTACTACATCTTAATCCTTGAGTACCCGGCTTAATCCTTTATGTTATTCGTCATATATTTATGAAATCCAATTTCATAAATATATACTTTAGTAACTCCTTACTAAAGTGGTTGGGCCCAACACTCTGAATAACTAAATCCATTAAACTTATCTTAAGGGAATATTTTGTATCTCCATTAAGAGACTATGAATTCCATCTTGAGAATATATGTTCCATCAACACTAAATGCGGATGCCCAACATACTGAGGTTTTGACCGTAACTAATAGATCTCACTCTTGATATATCAAAGCAACCGACATCTCATGATCAGGTCCATTATTCTCTCAGGATTTAGAGTTGATGTAAATAGAAGTCGTGAGATTTATTATTCATTTGACAGTCGTTAGGAGAATAATAAATCTCACAGCGGTCCAGTTCAATATGTCTTAACTCTTAAAACATATCAACATACCAACTAGAAGTCTCCACTTCCATGATCAAGACAAATCATCTTAGTTGATATGTTATAGTCTTCGCAGATGAAACGCCCAATTTCATCACCGACTACGAACTAAACTTCTGAGTTTACAAAGAACTTGTGATTTATATCTTCTGTGACTTTTCACATAAATCACATACAATGCATCTCATGGACTATGATAATGTCTTAGTTCATTTATAGATAGTCTCATATAATTAAACAATTTAATTATTAAATACATGCCAATAAATTGGGTTTTAGGGCATAAACCCCAACACGTATCACCTTCTTTTCCCTTGTCTGTCAGAAGAAACAAGTATTCGCCCAAAAACGAGATCGAGCCATAGCAGAGGAAGTTTGTAAGTTGCAAGATGCAGACTTAATTAAAGAAATTTACTATCCCAAATGGTTGGCCAACGTGGTGATGGTCAAGAAAGCCAACGCAAAAATGGAGGATGTGTGCAGATTTTACGGACCTGAACAAAGCGTGCCCCAAAGATAGCTACCCTCTCCCACGGGTTGACATCTTAGTAGACTCTATAGCCTACACTAGTTGCTAAGTTTCATGGATGCATTTTCTAGCTACAACTAGATAAAACTAGATGAAGCTGATCAGGAGAAGACTTCATTCGTCACCAGCTAAGGCCTTTTCTACTACAAAGTAATGCAATTCGGCCTCAAGAATGCAAGTGTGATGTATCAAAGGCTCATGAATAAGATGTTTGCCCAAGTCTACGTTGACGACATGCTCATGAAAAGCTGAAGGGAGGATGACCACTTGGACGACCTCAAGGAAAAATTCCACATTCTACACTCATACAACAAGAAACTCCATCCGAGCAAGTGTGCGTTCAGGGTGACGATTGGAAAGTTCCTGGGATTCATGGTATCTCAGAGAGGTATCAAAGTTAACCCTGACAAGATCCAGGCCATAATGGAGATGGAAACAACAAGGAGTGTGAAAGAATTACAAAACCTTAACGGTAAGGTAGCCACACTGAATAGATTTGTGTCAAGGGCAACGGATAAGTGCCTACCTTTCTTTTACACTCTGAAGAAATCATTCGAATGGACGGCCAAGTGTCAGCAAGCGTTCGAGGATCTGAAGGCCTACCTTTCTTCCCCATTATTGCTAAGTCCCTCCAAACTAGGGGAAGCACTATTCCTTTACCTCGCAGTATCCCCAGTTGCTGTTAGTGCGGCCTTGGTCAGAGGAGAAGACAAGGTGCATAAGCTTGTGTACTATACCAGCCGGGCACTCCACGGTGCAGAGGAGAGGTATCCACTAATGGAGAAGCTCGCCTTCGCTTTGGTTACAACGGCCTACAAGCTCAAACCATACTTCCACGCCCATATGGTGATCATCTTGACTAACAAGTTCCTAAGGCGAGCAATGAGCAATCCCGAAGTTGTCGGGCGAATGGCACTATGGGCAATAGAGTTTAGCAAATTTGACATACAGTACAGGTCGCGTACTGCCATTAAGGGGCAGGTGGTTGCTGACTTCATTGCGGAGTTCACTAACATGGAAGGCTAGGGGGAAGAAGTGCATCCTCAGGGGACAATTTGTCCAACAAATAGGCTGGCGGAGCAGGTATTGTACTTTATTCTCCAGAAGGCGACGAGATTGAATGTATGGTTCATTTAGAATTCCCAACGACCAAAAATGAAGCAGAGTACGAAGCTCTAATAGCAGGATTGGATCTCGCTAAAGCAGCGAGGGCCACGAGTGTGGTTATCCATTGTGACTCCCAGGTCGTCACCAACCAAATGAATGGTAATTACTAGTGTAAGGATGTAAGGATGAAAGGATGAAGAAATACCTGGAGTAGGTATAGAGAAGGGTGGATGACCTATAAGCCAAAATTGTTCAAGTCTCAAGAGGAGAAAACAAGCGAGCCAACCGTCTTGCCAAGGCCGTATTAGCAGAACACATGATCATTCCTGGTGAGGTACTTTCCATTATCCAGTTTTCACCATTAATAGATTCCATCAATGTGCAGGATATAGGTCCCAAAAATGACTGGACCACACCTGAAGGTCTCCTTCTTGAAAAACGGCACACTGCCTGACATTAGGGAGGCTGTGAGGAAGCTGAAGGTCCATGTAGTACAATTTGTCCTGATGAAGGACATCTTATACAAGTGAGGCTTCTCTTGACCGTTCCTAAGATGCTTAAGCCCCACAGAAGCAGACTATGTCATGAGAGAAGTACATGAAGGGATTTGCGAGAACCATTCAGGGTCGCGGTCGTTAGTACACAAACTGATTCGAGCAGGATACTACTAGGCTACTGTGCAGAAGGATGCCCAGGTATATGTCAAAACTTGCTACAAGTGTCAAAGGTTCAGTAACATCATAAAACAACCGATAGAAGAGCTTACCCTAGTGACGGCCCTATAACCTTTTGCTTAATGGGGATTGGACATCATGGGCCCATTTCCAATAGCGATGAGACAGCTGAAGTTCCTGATAATCGGCATAGACTACTTCACAAAATGGGTAGAAGCTAAAGCCCTGGCCACAATCACAGAAAAGAATGTGCGAAGCTTTGTCTGGAGGAACATCGTTTGCAGATACAGGATCCCTAGAGTCTTGGTCTCAGACAATAGGAAGCAGTTCGATAACGACTCTTTCAAGGATTTTTGCTCACAGTTGGGAATCAAAAACCACTACTCTTCCCCCGCCCACCCCAAAGCCAATGGATAGGTTGAGGTTACGAACCGATCCTTGCTTAAAACTCATCAAGGCTCGGCTCAAGGGGGCAAAGGGTATATGGCCAGAAGAGTCAAGCATACTGTGGGCATACAGGATGACTACCAAAACACCTATAGGAGAGATGCCATTTCGACTAACATACGGAAGCGAGGCAGTTATCCCAGTTGAGATCGGGCTTACAAGCTACAAGGTGGATAATTATGTTGAAAGAAAGAATGATGAGGCCATACATTTACAGCTTGACCTAGTGGACGAAGTCAGGGCAACAGCTGAGCAAAGGCTAGCAAGGTACCAAGACCTCATGGCCAAGCACTACAACTCCAAGGTTATACACAGAGACTTCCAAGTTGGAGATCTCGTCTTAAGGATGTGACGGGTGCGACAAGAGACCTCTCCTAGGGAAAGCTCAGACCTAATTGGGAAGAGCCCTACAGAGTTACGTCATGGCAAAGGAAAGATACTTATCACTTGGATACATTAGATGGGCAGAAGTTACCCTATCCATGGAACGCCAAGCGTCTTAAGAAGTACTACCAATAGAAGACAGCATAAAAGGCGCTACTCCTCATTCTTAGTTTATTTCTTTTAGTTAACTTTCATCTACAATACTTGTTAAGCCCAAGGGGCAGGTTTTTATTCATTTTTTAGAGCAATTTACTACTTACACATGCATTTAGCATAATAAGAGGAGTTATTTAGATATAGCCTGTGTATATGTTTGCCTTTACAAAGTTGCATTTGTGAGCAAGTCCACAAGTGGACGAGTTTAACATTATTAAGTCCACAAAGTGGATGAACTCATCCAATGAGAATGCATTGAAATCATGTCCATAAGTGGATAGGTTTACTACTAAGTCCACAAAGTGGACAAGTTCATCCCATGAGGGCTCCTTGAAAATTATCAAGTCCACAAGTGGACGAGTTCATCCCATGAGGGTGCATTGAAATCATGTCCATAAGTGAACGAGTTTATTACCTATTCCACAAAGTGGACGAATTTATCACTATTAAGTCCACAAAGTGGATGAGCTCATCCTATGAGGAAATCTCATGCATAAGTGGACGAGTTTATTAAACCCACAAAGTGGACGAGTTCACCCCATGAAAATGCCTCGAAATATTAAAATCCACAAGTAATCAAATTCGTTACCTAGTCTAAATGGACGAGTTCATAAGTAGACGAGTGAATTAAATCCTAGATGTTTACCAAGTCTACTAAGTGATGAATACATCTCAACACATTGGCACAAGAATGGATGGACACATGCATATCAAAAAATAAAGATCAACACACATGCTAAAAGCGACGGATGTAAAATAGTGCATCATAAATAAAGTAAAACGTTAACAAACAAGGCCCAAAAAATAGAAGGGCATTTAACATCGTCTACAAAATGGATGGAATACATAGAAAATTATCAAAAAGCTAAACTAAAAGGTCTTGGACGTTTGGAACTAAAGGGTTCTCGTCATCTTTGGAAGGAGGATCCTGGGCGTCCTAGGGATTTTCAACATCTTGAGCTTCATTGGACGGGACTAAAGGAGCGTCGGGATAGTAGGTTGAGCAAGAACAACATTTTTTGGATCCTCCTCTGACTGGGTGGAGTGTTTGGTCTGCTCAAAGATAATGTCCTCGGTAGGTGTTGACGGCAGGGGGTCGTCCATGGTGGCCTTAGATAGATCCAAATGTGGGTAGACGAACTTGACCTACTTCAAGAAATCCTCAAACCCGTCACCATAATAGATGACATTGGCATCGATAAAAGGTTGTGAAGCCTTGAATTCTGTTACGGCATCAGCCCTGGCTATCTCCACCTGCCCTAGAAGAGCTGTCAGCTCCTTCTCTAAGGCTGCCTTGGCCTTTCGCTCTTCTTCCCACTGACAGGTCTCCTCCTTCAACTTCTCTTCTAGCTCCGTCACCCTCTTATTGAGAGTACGAAGGGTGTCCTTGTACTGATCCTGTTCGTTAGTCAGCATTTCATTACGCTTCCTAAAATGACCGATTACCCCATTCTCAGTAATGCACCTATCATGGAGCACCTTCATACACACCAGGGCCTGAAAATGGGTTACAACCGTGAGTCGATGAATAGATAATAGAATAAAATAATCTAGGAAAAGAACATACCCTGGATAGGTCAAAAAGACCCGACGTGCCTAGGTCCTCTGTCTCCTGTTCGGCACATGGTTCCATGTCAGTCTCCTTGATGATTGATTCAACTATCTCGACGGCATACCCCTTGTACGTAAGGAGGTGACGGGTTCCTTGGCTGACGGGACCGGCCTCCATCATTAGACCCTTGCCAGCTCCATGGTTGGGCTTAGGAGGCAACGACTTCTTTGGCTTCTCACTGATGGTGATGCCTGGCCCTTTCTTTAGAGGATGTTCATCCTTCCCATCTCTCTTCTGTTTGGACGTCCCTTTGATGATGCCCTTGGGAGCAGACGAGGAGACTCTGTCCTCCTCCTTCTTCTTTTTGTTCGCTGTAGCTACCCTTACCAAGGCTCTTTGCCTCGCTGTGTCCATTTGTGCGAAGGACAAGAGACGAATGTTAGATAGGTAGATGCCAATAAAGATGATGAGAAGAAAGAAACCAAAATATTACTTAAGTCGACGGGAGTATAAGTCTAGTCTGCGAGCTATAGGCATCGGCTTAAGACCACCACAAAAAACGTGCAAAGTATCAAGGGTAATTATGTCCTGGCACCTTCGTTCGTTAAAAGGGATCTTTAGAACCCGACGGATGAAGGCTTCTTGCTCGCCTGTTATGTGTGGACGAACGGTAGCTGAAAATAAGGGAAAGTGGATGACATTAAAAAAAAAAAAGTCAACATATAGACGGTACTAAACCTGAATCTTTGACGATGCGCTAAGTATTGTCAAATCCATGAGGCATTGTCACCCACTCCTCCCGACGGCACACCCAATCCATCACTTGAACAAAAAGTATCTACTCTTCCAATTTCTATTGGAGTCGGGCATATCTAACACCAGCCTAAGTGTCTTCTGCCTTGCGCAAAATGGTATATACCCTTAAACGAGGATATGTGTTAGGGTTTGTAGCACCAAAAGAACTCGTCCAAGGTAAGCTGGCGGTTCCCTCTACTAAGCCGACCCCAAATAACTTCAGACCCAAGCTGACGGACAAACCAATGTAGGTGGCCAACTGACGGTGTAGTGCCGTCAAAGGTAGCCTCAATCCTACTGCAAACATGGCATCATACATGCCAACGTCCACAGTCTTCCCAGAGTAGTATTTCTCATACTTTCTGGGTAGACAGATTGGGATGTTATCAGGAATTTGGTAACAGTCTCTCAAGCTCTTAAATACTTTGGTCATCATTGTCGGATAGAAGTCATTCACGGTCCAAATTTTGGGAAGAATAAAGGGATAAGTGTGGCCATCCCCAGGGCTTCCTGAACTTCCTCCTTCAGAGGTTCTCCCGTTAACTTCACCCTTGTCTCCGTCATCTTGTCCCCCTTCTCCTCCCTTGTCACCTTCGTCTTCACCCTCATCTACCTCTTTTTTCTCACCTTCCTCTACATCACAACTTTCCACTTCCTCGTCAAGAGAATGGGCTGACATTTCCCTCTCTAGCGACCCTAAAAAGCCCTCCTCAGGCTCATGACTTGACTGGAAAACTTCGTCGTAGCCCGCTCCCTCACTGACTGATGACTGCTCACTTGTCGCTTATCTAGACATCTATTTACCTACAAGCGACGAAGATATTCTAAGAGCCTAAGTTGACGGTCTCTCTAAAGAATTAATGACTAACTAGGATAACCAAAACAAAAGATAGAATGAAATGAAGGGAGAGTTACTTAGTCAGTAGACGGTTTCTTAATGAGTGATGCCGTCAGCAAACTGACGACTGCAAAGGCGACGAGACCAGCAAGTTGACGGATGCAAGGTAGATTAAAATGACGAGCTCTCTCTCTTAGGATTAACAAGGATGAAATAAGAGAAATGAGGGGAGGGGTTGAGATATATATAGGATGAAAGATGCACGGAAGATGAAGCGACACCTTTGTTCAGATACAAGGCCAACTAGCTTGCGCCATGTGTTTAGGCATTTAATAATGGCTACTCGAGGAATCACCATAAATACCCTTTCTCTTTTTCTTTTATTTTTTATTTTTTTTCTGAATAAACAGTAATAATAATAAAAATCAAACTCCATAACACGTCAGCTAGAATCAACGGAGCTATGGAGTAGGGGCAGTTGATAAGGGTAATTCTAAAAGTTTGTCAAACTTGTTCACATAAGGCAAATTTGACGGTCCTAATGAACTTGTCAACATTACTTGTGCATTCATAGACGTAAACGACGATATCATGAAGACAACAGTTCCACCTCAAGGCCGACGACTGCAATGTCATAAAACTAAGCTCTTTATTGATTCAAAAGAAAGCAAATCGAGAAGAAATCATTGCCTTCTTTTTACATTTTTCTATTTTGGTAAAGGAAAGAGCTTTGTTAAATCCAGCTAATATATACTTTAGAGTCTCTTCAACATAAAGAAAAGACTTCTTATTTCCCATTGAGATCCCGATTACCTAGCTACTAGGTCTCTCAATGGACTTCCACTTTTTGCATAGAAGTTGTCTTTAGCCTTATAGGCAAGAGAGAGGAAACCATGAAATGTAGGAAAACCATTCCAATATCTAATAGCAAAGATAATCCAAGTCCTTATTCTTATCCTCCCTCTATGTGGGGAGAAAATGGGCTGTCACGTCCCAGTCAGTCCAAAGAAAAAAAGAAGAAAAAAAAGAAGGAAAGGTCATATTTTTTTTTGGGTTCCCACGTGCTCCTCACTTAACCCCACTTCCCCACCACTCATTTTCACTCACCTCTCCTCTCTCTTTTGGCCGGTTCTCTCTCTTTTCCTTCTTTCATTTTCTTTCTTTTCTCTTCACTTAAACACACACTCATTTCTCTAACTCACCTGCCGGCCTCCACTCCAAACCACACCATCTCACCATCATTTTTCCGGCAAGATCACCGGAAAAATACTTAGGAACCACTAAGCATATTCATCATTTTATTTGAGGTAAAAATTTCTAATCTTTTTGGTGGGTTTTACACTTTTGCTTGAGGTTACTTATATCTAAGCTTTAATAATGATACCCATGTGATTTATGAGCATTGGAGGTGATATTTATGTGTTTTAATGTATGGATTTTGTATTGGTGGAATTATTTGATGAGTGGGTATATAATTTGTGCTAAAAATGGCTACTTAAGGTTTATGTATGGTGGAAAATTTAGGGGTTTTAAGTTATAACATGTGATGGTTGGTAAATTTAATTTTTCCATTGCCATTGGGTTTATTTGGAGTTAGTTGAAGTTCTAAATTTCTTGTCTTGGAGGATATGTTGATTTTTGCTTTCATGGGTCTCTTAATGATGTAGTGTAAATTTTATGAAAGCTAGTCATAATGTTGGAGATGATATTAAATGGGTTAACTTTATAAATTGGAGTTGATGCCTTGTGAATCAATTTGTTGAGAAACTTTGGAAGTGGTATATAGTATTATTGATGAGGTTAAATACGAGGTTTACCTAATTAAGTGTTTATTTGGCAATTCCTAAATTGTGGCTAGATACAATTTCAAGCTCTATACTTATTGTAATAGGCTTACTTGATCTTGTTTAGGTTCTAGCTAATCTCCTTGGAGCTTGGAGAGTTAGGCTTTTGTGGTTGCGAGGTAAGTAGCTTCTTAATGGGATATTTTTGGAAAATAACTATATTTCATAAATGATGTTTTTGGGTCAAACACATTTTGGAAAATTATATATGGATATATGTTCTCTTAAAATTGTTGTGTTGTGACCCTATTACATATTATTAAATATAAAAATGCATCATATTTGGTATTGCATTTGGGGAAATGCATGAATTGTTGACATGGAAAATATGAGCATCTTTTATTTAATCTTTGATAAGGAAATTACGCATTTTATGGTTTATTAGGAAATCTAAAGATGCTTATCTTGTCTTGTTATTGGGAAATTGATATAAAATCTTTTTGACAAGAATAAAGTTGAAAACCTTACAAACCTTGTGGAAGTTAGATTATTTAAGGTTTTCCTAAAATTACCTAGATATAAACTATGTGTTTGGAAGTAATGTAACCTGTGAGCTTTATGTGGTTTTAACACCATGCCATGTGTGATTTCCCGGTGATCACCCAATTTGGTTTTCGTGGTCTTTGTGACAACGGAAATTAAATCTAGGTCAGTACCTTTTCACTTTGGATGACGCGTTCTTCCCTACTGCCCATGGGGGGAAGAGGTTCCTTGATTGTATGTGGGTGAGGCTACTGTCCATGGGGCCAAGAGACTGCATGCAAGAGAGATCCTATTTGACGCGCTCTCTCTGCTGCCCATGGGGAGAGAGAAAAACCTTGAGGGTATAGGTGAAGCTGCTGTCCATGGGGCTAAGAGTCTACATACCAGAGAGGACAATATCATGCCAGTTGTGAATGGGTGGATCCCCTGACAGGTCTATGTGGTAGTATGGTATTTTTGAGAAAATTTATCGTATGTTAGATTTTATGGCTTTGAAAATTATATGGTTGGTGCTCACAGATTATAGATTAAGGTATATAGTTTCAAGGCATTTACTTTGAGAAACTTTAAGTTTCATTATTTAATCATTCTTGCCATATTATTATTATTGAAGATGAAACTTGCATTTCCCCCACCCCTATTAATTATGCTACTTACTGGGCTCTATCTCATCCCATTATTTTTATAAATTTTTCAGAGTAGGCAAACATATTTTGAGACAGCTTTTTGGTGGCTAATAGTAGTTAGACTAACTACTGATGGAGGCTGAACTTTTGTAATGGAGTTCTTAGATGATGTACATCTTAGAATAGGCTTGACTCATTCTTTTGTATATTATAGTGGTGGTAACTGTATTCCCACTGATGGGACAAGCTGTTGATATGTAATTGTTTATTCAGACCTTTATTCTTTTGTGGCCAATGGTCCTTGTAATTAATGCTTAGAGCTCTGACTTACTTTGAGAGTATATTCAATGGAATTATTATGGTAATTCTTGATGTTGGTACTTGATAGGATTTATGTGGATTGAATTTTCAAAAAAGGAAAAATTTACAGGTACTTGAGACGTCTTTCTCATGCTTTGGACCCTTTGGGGTTTAGGGCGTGACATGGGCTATTGCCCTTTTTTAAAAAATCTTTCCAACATTTTTTCCCATTTCTCAAACTATTTAGGGAAATGCCCTTGTTTTGAAACTCGATTTTTTTAAAATCGAGTTCCAATTTAAAACTCAATTTTTTGACAATCAACAGAAATGAATTTTTTTTTTTTTTTTAAATTTCTAGAACTCGAGTTCCATTCAGAAACTTGAGTTCCATGAACTCGAGTTCCATACAAAGAGCTCGAGTTCATGGAACTTAAGGAAGTATGAATAGCATAGAAGGTGCTGGACATTATTCTTATTCATTACAGTTGGAGCAAGTGGCTTCCTTAGATCTCAACCATTTACAATCATTGAATTTTAGAGGAAAACCATATTTCAAGAAGTGTTATAAAAACTTTTGATGATGCAAAAAATCGTCAATGAGTTGATCGTCCACACACGTGCCAATGGTCATACCTAAAGAACAAAAGAGAAGAACCAATCAAAGGGCACTGGTGGAGTATTGGCCAAAAACCCTTCGAAAGTTAAGTCAATAATAGAAGAATCTCCTAGAACTCCAGAGTGCAAGAGCTAGGGAGAATTTGCATACCTCTACAAAGGTAAGGTTTGTGGTTTGTATAGTGGTAGAGAGCTGACTCGAATCCCTTGATACGAGAGATTTCCTTATGGAGAGAAGGGTCTCGAGATACTTGGGATCACCTTTCCATATGTAAAAGATTTGATTGCCTCATAGGGCCTTTGGTCATGATGTACAAGTAATTTCCACGTAAGGATGTGTGAGTGGCCCCACACAAGCCCCATTGAAACCTTAGGTGATGGGTTGTCCGAATCAGAGATTGCCTAATCCATCGGCCAATGGGTGATCGTCCCTTTGGGATTGATCATTCTTTTTAAGGTTGGCCTTCCCTTTCAATCGTCCCTTGTGAAAGTTGGTCATCCCCTTTAAGGGTTAGTTGAAAATTATCCCTATCAGTTGCCTTTTACTCCGTGAGTCGTCAGGATGGTCAACAGGCCATGGAGTTGTCAAAATGCCTCACTTTAGTGTCATGCGTCGTAAATAGGGGTAATTATGTCCTTTTGACTGGGTGAGAGATACGTGTCGCTCTCTGGCTTGGGAGCCAAATGTCGCAACGCTTCATTTTTCGTGCCAAACCATCCTATAAATAGTTCAACGCCGTTATTGACCCCATTACCTAAAAATTTTCCATTCTAATTCTAGAGCTCAATCGTTGGTACTTTTGCTTTGTTAGTTTACCGTTCGTCTGTTTCTTAGGTAAGCTTCGTCGGTTTCTCTTTTCTTTTCCCATTTCCTTTTTGTTTATTAGTTGTACATTTAGGAAGTAGAGTAGAATCTTAGCTTTCATTCGTTGCTTGTAAGTGAAAGATGTCTGGAGATAGTAAAGCGACGAGTGATCGTACCCCGTCGGTCCTCATGGGTTCGGACTGTCACTTGTCTAGTCATTCTAGGCTTGGGTATTCATTAAACAACTCATCGGTCTTTGACAGGAAGTCAGCATCTGATCCCTTTTCTGAGGAAGCCAGCCCTTTGGGGCGACGACCAAAGGAGGTTATCCTACCCAACAACTAGTCCATCCATGATTTCCTAGTTGATATGAGTGACAAGGTCTTTGGCAATCTGAGGCCCCGTTTCCAAATACCTGATAATGTGCCCATTAGGAAGGGTGACATAGGGGAGAAATGCTATGATGGGAGGTCGCCTAATGTAGGTTTTTATGAGGCCACCTTCATAACAGGGCTTCGTCTGCCTTTTTCCTCCCTACATCACCAGTTGGACTCTTTCATGGGCATGTCCATCAGTCAAATAGCCCCTAATGCTTTGAGGATCTTTATTGGCGCTGAGCTACTATGGGGTCAGTTCAGTGGAGATCGTTGCTACTTAACTTTAGAGGAGTTCTTTTATTGTTATAAACCTCAAAGGATCCGGTTGATATCTGATATGCTAGATTCCAATCATCAGTGGAAAGCCAGGTTCTTTTTCGTGCAAGGGGTCAATTGGGTATGTCATCCCGACGAGTGGAATAGCATAGGGTCCTTTTATGACCATTCTTAAGGGCTTCTGAACAAGTCTAGTGCGTTGTCGGGACTATATGGGTCATCGGTTTACATCTTTTACTTAACTAATATAAATACTCTGTTTTTTTCAACTGCAGTGTGTCCGACGATCCTTCTGAGCAAGAAGCATTCTTGGAAAGGGTCTTCGAGATACCTTTTGAGGAGAGGTCTTGGAAGAGGCTTGTTAACTTAGACACACTTCACGCCTTCTGCGGTGGACCCATCACTTCTGATGAAGCCTGGAGATTAGACCGGATCTCGAGAGTTCATAACTTCTTTCACTCATCGCTTACATTCTGTCCTAGTTTGCACTTATACATTTTTTAACATGTTCATCAGTTTCAGAGATGGAAACTATGAAGAAAAAATAGGCAGCAAAGAATAGGCAGGAAAAGATCAAGAAAGGCGCTACTTTGAGGGCTCAAGGTAGAGGATTGTCAGCCTTGCCCCCTAATGTCTCCAAGAAGAGGAATACACTTCTGACGTTCAATTGTCAAGTAAGGGCGCTAATGGCTCTTCCACTCGTCCGGAAACACGCAAGGTTGCTGTTGATGCTCCTTGTCATGGGCTTAGGAAAGGTTTTATAACTTCCCAAGGTCCCATCATCCTTTCTCCTCTCCCTTTGTTGGTGAAGGACAAGGAGTATGTCGTGGACACTACTAGTTCCATCATCCAGGACTCTGATTTGGACGAGTGCTCTATGCACGAGACCGACCCTTTGGGTGACTTTGGCTTTCATGACATGATGAGGGTGTGTTTTTTATTCGTCCCTTTATATAGACTCATCCCTATGCACTGACTTGTCCTTTTGCGTAGACTCGTCCCTTTATATAGACTTGCCCTTTTATTTTATTTCTCTTTTTAACATTGATTCATCCTTTTTTGATTAGGGCTTGGTGAGGATGCGAGCTTTGCAAATTCGCTGTGCCTCTTGTAAGGCGTCGATTAAATGTCTAAAGGATTGTCTAGGCTCTGAAGCAAACGCTTTGAAGAAGTTCAAAGAGCCTTCTTGGACTCTTGGTCAGGAGGTGGTTGACCTGAAGCTCAAACTCAGTGCGATGGCTCAGCAAACCAATGACCTAATGAAGGAGAATGCCAACTTGAAATCTAAGGTGGCAGTGCAGCATGAGCATATAGAGAAGGTGAAGGAAGAGTCTATTAAGGAGTATCAAAGGTCCCAACCCTATTTTAATGAAATGGGAGGTTATTATGGGGACAACTTTGAGGAATTTCGTAAGTAAGCTGTCCTTTTGTTCCCAAACTTGGACTTCTCCTCGTTCCAAATCAAGCTCAGTGCCCCGACGACTCCTGCTACTGAGCCCATTCCCGATGACGAGGAGACTGAGGAGGAGGTTCTGGTGACCGACGAGCCTGGTGGTGTGGCCGATGATCTTATTAACCCTCAAGAGAAGACTGGCAACCCTCCTGTTGATCCTTAGAGGTTTTATTTCTTTTTCCTTCTTCTGCTTGTCAGCCTTTTATTTGTAATTTAAAGAAAATGATGGTGCCTTGTTTTAGGTTTTAAATTTATCTTTGCCCTTGTTTTTGGCTGACATTCTATACTTTTTATCAATTTATACAACTTTACTTTATAATGTATTTTGTGTAACTATTGATGCTCGTCGGTTTTCATTAGGCTCTATTGAATCGTTGGTTTCCATTAGTCATTATCAAATCATTGGTTCCATTAGTCATTATTGAATCGTCGGTTTCCATTAGTCATTATTGAATCATCGGTTTGGAGGGTTTGTCCCAATGTTGGGTACTAAGGGTAATGATTCGTTTGTCCACCTCTTAGGTAGGACCTAGGAGTTGGTCAGGTGTTCGAGGTCATCCTTCATCGTCTATCCACCCCTTAGGCAGGACTTAGGAGTTGATCAGGTGCTCGAGGGCATCCTTGATCATCTGTCCACCCCTTAGATAGGACTTAGGAGTTGATCAGGTGATCAAGGGCATCCTTGATCGTCTGTCAACCCCTTAGGTAGGACTTAGGAGTTGCTCAGGTGCTCGAGGGCATCCTTGATTGTCTATCCACCCCTTGGGTAGGACTTAGGAGTTGGTCAGGTTCTTGAGGGCATCCTTGATCATCTATCCACTCTTTAGGTAGGACTTAGGAATTGATTAAGTGCTTGAGGGCATCCTTGATCTTGCCTCTGGAACAGGGCTTCACTTTTCTATGAGTCTTTCCTCATTATAGACAATAATAATTTTATTTGAAGATAATTGAATAAAATTTTTGATAACTTACTATTTGACCAACCAAAAAAACTGGTCCGTTAACTACTTAAATAAAACTTAAAGGAAAGTGATAACATAAGCGATAGCATAAGTTATTGCTAGTGCACTATTGATAGTATCTTCACAGGTGATCAGCATTCTACAGATGGTACAGTCTTTGCCCGTCGAGTGTTTCTAAGTGGTAGGTACCCTTCTTGTTGCAATCTATGATTTTGTATGGGCCCTCCCAATTAGGTCTTAACTTCCCTTGTGTGGGGTCTTTGGTGGCCATGGTCACTTTCCTCAGGACAAGGTCCCCGATGTTGAAGTGTCAAGGCTTTACCTTGGTGTTATAGTGTTTGGCCATGAGGTCTTGGTATTGAGTCATCCGTTGCTTAGCGGTTGCTCTGACCTCTTCTAGTAGATCCAAATGCAGATGGATCCCTTCTTCATTCTTCCCTTTATCATGGTTAGCTATCATGTAGCTTGCTATTCCCACCTCTGTAGGGATGATAGCCTTACTCCTGAATTTTAGAAGAAACAGTGTTTCTCCTGTGGGTGTTCGAGTGGTTGTCCTATACGCCCATAGGGTGCTTGGTAGCTCATCCAGCTATATTCCATTTGCCCTCTCTAGCCGAGTCTTGATCAGTTTGAGCAAGGATCGGTTGGTAACCTCAACTTGTCCATTGGCTTGCAGGTGAAGAGTAATGGTTCTTGATCCCCAATTGCTTACAAAAGTCTCTTAATGCATTGTTGTCAAATTTTTTACCATTGTTAGAGATAAGGACCCTAGGGATCTCGAATCAGAAAATGATGCTCTTCCAAACGAAGCTATGGACATTCTTCTCTATGATTGTTGCCAGTGGTTTTGCTCCTACCCATTTGGTGAAGTAGTCGATCCCTACAATAAGGAATTTGAGGTGTTGCATTGCCATTGGAAAGGGTCCCATGATGTCCAGTCCCCATTGAGCGAAAGGCCATGGGAGAATTTATTGGGGTGAGTGATTCTGATGGCTGCCTCATGATATTGCTAAAGCATCGGCATTTGTTACATTCCTTCATGTAAGAGTGGGTATCCTTTTGCATTGTGGGCCAATAGTACCCTACTCGTATGAGCTTATGAACCAATGATCGTGCCTTTAAGTGGTTTCTACACACTCCTTCATGGACCTCCCTTATGATGTAGTCCACTTCATCAGGGATCAAATACCTTAGGTATGGTCGGTAGAAACCTCTCTTGTATAGCACATCCACTATCAGCACACAGCGTGTTGCTTGAACTTTCAATCGGTGGGACTCATTGCGATCTTTGGGAAGGGTCCTGTTTTTAAGGTAGGAGATGATTGGAGTTCTCTAGTCAGTGCCCTTTGGGATCACCTGTAACTCTAATTTCTCAATGGCGAAGGACCGTTGAATGAAAGATAGGACCTGTCGATCGATTATCATGTGTTCCATAGATGCAGCTTTGGCCAATTGATCGGTATGCTCATTCGCTTCCCTTGGGACTTGTAAGAATTTTACCTTGAAGGTTTGATTCATCCATCTTCTAATAAGGTTGAGGTACTTTTTCATCCATTCACCCTTGGCCTCATAATCCGCATTGATGTGCCCAACGACAACTTGGGAATCGCTATGTAGGACGACTAATGAGGCTTCGACTGCTTCGGCCTTATTATTGGTCGTCGAAAATTGGAGCTAGACGACACATTTGATGATGTCATGTTTGGGAGATTGAAGGACCACTCCGATCCTTCCTGCGTGCTTGTTAGACGATCTGTTCATTTGAACCTCCCAAGGGGTGGTCCTCTAGCCGTCGGCTTCGCCTGTCATAAATTTTGTGAAATCAAGTAAGGCTTGGGCCTAGATTGCGGTCCTTGGGCGGCACCGTATGTCAAACTCACTTAGCTCTATTACCCATAAGACCAATCATCCGATGGGCTCTAGATTATCCATTGTCTTCTAAAGGGACTTGTGCTTTGAAGTATGGCCTAAGCTTGCGGGTTGCTGTGATCAAAGCGAAGGCTAATTTCTCCATTGGCGGATATCTCTCTTACATCGCCCTGAGTGCTCAGCTTGTGTAGTATGCGGGCAATTGTATGTGACCCTCATCTCAAATCAGGGCTAAGCTGACAACTGTGAGGGATATAGCCAAGTATAGGAAAAGCTCTTCATTGGGTTTTGATGGACTTAAGAGTAGTGGGGATGCCAAGTATGCCTTTAATTCTTCGAATGCCTTCTAACATTTGTTGATCCATTCAAAATCTTTCTTCAGGATACTGAAGAATGGTAGACATTTGTCCGTTGCCCTTGAGATGAATCTATTGAGTGCTGCGACTCTTTCATTTAGGATTTGTACCTCTTTGACGTTCTTCAGGGAGCTCATCTTTAAGATTGCTTGGATCTTATCGAGGTTGGCTTCAATACCCTATTGTGATACAATGAAGCTGAGGAACTTTCCCGATGATACCCCTAATACACATTTGCTGGGATTGAGCTTCATTCTGCAAAGGCGAAGAGTCTCGAACGTCTCCCTAGGATCGTTCAGGTGGTGATTATTTTCTTTGCTTTTACCAACTTGTCGTCTACGTATACCTCGACGTTTTGTCCGATCTGCCAGACAAACATCTTGTTTACAAGCCTTTGGTATGTTGCCCTCGCATTCTTAAATTTGAATGGCATGACCTTGTAGCAAAAAAGGCCTTGGATTGTGATGAAAAATGTCTTCTCTTGGTCAGACTCCTCAAGTTGATTTGGTTGCAGCCAGAGAAAGCATTCTTGAAGCTCAACAACTAGTGTCTAGACGTCGAATCCACAAGGAGGTCGATCCATGGGAGGGGGTAGCTATCCTTCAAATAGGCTTTATTGAGGTCAATGAAGTCCACACACATTCTCCACTTTCCATTTGCTTTCTTGACCATGATCACATTGGCTAACCATTCGGGATAGTAGACTTCTTTAATGAAGCATGCATCCAACAGTTTACGAACCTCTTCGGCTATGGCAATGTCCCTTTCTTGAGTGAAGACCCTCTTCCTTTGGCGGATAGGTGTGAAGACCCTTTTCCTAGCCATATCTTCATGGCTCTAGGCGAAGAGGTCTAGGTTGCTCCTTAGGAAAACGATCAACCCATTCTAGATTGAAGGGTTGGCTTGTGTGCCGATGCAAGTAACCCGATCCAAGTGTCCTTCGTCCAGGGAGATGGTCTATAATCCCTCCATCGGTTCTAAATTCACTCGTCACTCTCCAATGTTCATGGTGGTCATTTGTTCATCCATCTCTAGCATGGTTACATAGTATTGCTGGGCTGCCACTTAATCTCCTTGGGTTTCTCCTATTCCATACTCTATTGGGAACTTTAGTAGTAGGTGATATATGGATGTGGCTGCCTTCCATGCGTTGAGCGTCGGTCGTCCTATGATGGCATTGTAAGCTGACGAGCAATCTACTACTAAGAAAGTGACATCCTTGGTGATTTGCTGAGGATAGGTTTCGATGGTAATTAGAAATGTGACAGATTTGATGGGCATGACCTTTTTCCCACTAAAGCCTACTAGTGGAATGTCCAATGGCATGATTTGCTTCTTTCCGATCCTCATTTGTTAGAATATCGGATAGTAGAGAATGTTAGTTAAGCTTCTGTTGTCTATCAAGACCCGTCGGGTATTATAGTTTGCTATGGTCAGATTGATCACCAAGGCATCGTCATGGGGGTGATGGACTCGTCGGGCATCCTCCTCAGTGAAGTTGATCATCGGGTCATCCATCCGAGTGAGCTTTGGCGGATGACCAGTGAGATAAACATCATGTACCATCCGTAGGTAAGTCCACCTTGCCTTTCTTGAAGACCCAATCATCGTGCTCCTCCCGACGATCAGTCTTATTTCTCCAAGTGCAACCCTGGATCGTTCTTTGACTCGCCGGTTTGGCTCTTGGTCCCTTGGTGGGTTTTCTCCTGCCTTCTCTTAACCTACGAATCGTTGTAACTTTCCTTTTGCTTTAAGTCATAGCAGTCGTAGGTGTCGTGCCCATGGCCGCGGTGGAAGTGCCAATACCTATTCCTTGCCTTTTTGTTTAGGTCGCCCTTTAGCTTAGCAGGCCATGTCAAGGTAGGGTCGTCCCTAATCTGCATCAGGACCTAATCGAGCGGAGTGTTAAGTGGAGTGAAGTTGGCAACTCGTCCTAGCAGGGGCCTTGATCTTCATTCATCCCTTCTATCACTCGTTCGGGCTGCCTTCCTCCCTCTGTTCTGACAGAGATTGTCATGCTTTTCTCGCTTCTATGGTCTGCCTTCTCTAGCGATCACAGCGCCTTCGGCATTCATATATTTAGGGGCTCGATATAGCATGTTAGCCATGGTTTTTGGGTAGTTTTTGTAAACAGAGAACAAGAACTTTCCAGATTGGAGACCATTGGTAAAGGCTGTGACCAGGAACTTATCATTGGCTTCAACAATCAGTAGTGCCTCCCTGTTGAACCAAGTGACATATAACCTCAAGCTCTCGTCGTTCTGCTGTTTGATGTTCAGGAGGCTTACTGAAGTCCTCTTGTATTGTTGACTTCCAATGAAATGTGTGACAAAGAGCCCATTTAATTCCCTAAAGTTTGAGACGGAATTAGGCGCTATCTTGCTGAACCATACTTGGGCTAGTCCTTTGAGTGTGGTGGGGAAGGCTCTACACATGATCTCGTCCAGAACCCCTTGTATGTGCATAAGGGTTTTGAACGACTCTAGGTGGTCAAGGGGGTCCTTCGATCCGTCGTATTCTTCCACTTATGGCATTCTAAACTTGGTTGGAAGTGGGAAGGATGTGACCAGTGCTATGAAGGGAGAATCGGTAAGATGGACTAGTTCGTCAAAGCTAGTGGACACCCGACCCTTTAGGGAATTCATCATCATATCCATCTTCTCTTTCATCGTCTGCATCTCTTGCACCATGCGCAATGCACCGACTTCCAGCTCGGAGGGACGACTAGTATCCTGTTGGTCCCGTCTACTGATGGCCTTGCTTTCTTCATTGTCGTCCCTTTCTTGAAGATCATTCGTCAGGGGACGATTGTTGTCGTGGTCATCCCTATCTTGTTCGTCATTCTAATCGTTCGCCTCCTAATCATTTTGTTGCTCTAACTGATGTTCCAATTTGTGGTTTTGCTAGGTGAGCCGTTCAACCACTGCGACAAGGGTTTGTACCTGCCTCTCCAATGCATTGGGCGGGTTCTTGGACTCTTAGTTGGTAATGGCCATTGATCGTGTCAAGATCATACAACTCTTTATCTTTGGAACGGCGATATGGCTCATCACTCATTCCCACACACGTGCCAATGGGTGTACTTGAAGAACAAAAGAGAAGTACCAATCAAAGGGCACCAATGGGGTACTGGCCAAAAGCCCTTTGAAGGTTAAGTCGATAATAGAAGAATCTCCAAGAACAAAAGAGTGCAAGAGCTATTGAGAATTCACGTACCTCAACAAAGGTAAGGTTTGTGGTATTTATAGTGGTAGAGACTGACCCAAATTCCTTGATACAGGAGAATTTCCTTATGGAAAGAATGGTCCTGAGATACTTGGGATCACCTTTCCATATATAAGAGATTTGATTATGTGGTAGGGTCTTTGGTCGTGATGTGTACGTAATTTCCAAGTAAGGATGTGTGAGTGGGCCCCACGCAAGCCCCGTGGAAACCCTAGGGGATGGGTCGTTTGAATCAAAGATTGCCTGATCCGTTAGCCCATGGGATTATTGTTAGGATGTGTGCCCTTAAATCCTATTTTATGATGCTATGTATGACATTATGAATGATTTAATGTTGTGATTAATAAAGTTGTTATATTATTATCTAGAATAATGGTAACATGAATATTGAGACATTATCATATAGTCCATGAGATGCAGTGCACGTGATTTATGTGATTTAGTCACAGAAGATATAAATCACAAGTTCTTTTTAAACTCAGAATTTTAGTTCGTAGTTGATGATGAAATTGGGCATTTCATCTGCGAAGACTATAACATATCAACTAAGATGATTTGTCTTAATCATGGAAATGGAGATTTTTGGTTGGTATGTTGATATGTTTTAAGAGTTAAAACATATTGAACTGGACCGCTGTGAGGTTTATTATTCTCCTAATGACTGTCAAATGAATAATAAACTCACGACTTCTATTTACATGAACTCTTAATCCTGAGAGGATAATGGACTTGATCATGAGGTGTAGGTTGCTTTAATATATTAGGAGTGAGATCTAAAGTCATGATCAAAACCCCAGTATGTTGGGAAGCCACATTTAGTGTTGATGGAACATATATTCTTAAGATGGAATTCATAGTCTCTTAACAGAGATACAAAATATTCCCTTGAGATAAGTTTAATAGGTTTGGTTATTTAGAGTATTAGGCCTAACCACTTTAGTAAGGAGTTACTAAAGTATATATTTATGGAATTGGATTTCATAAATATATGATGAATAACTTAAAGGATTAAACTGAGTATTCAAGGAATTAAGATGTAGTAATTTATAAAGTGGCAGTCTACATTTATTACTTTGTATTACTACGAATATTTTATGAAAGGGTTGCATGTATAATAAAGTCTTGAGACATAATTTATAAATAAGGACTAGAGTGCAACTATATTTATATAGTAGTATTAAATATAGTTAATGGTAACTTTGGACTTGTCAAGAGTTGACAGAAAAGCCCAAGGCCCATTGGAGCTAGTGTCTTATTGGTCCCTTTTGGTCCGACTCCAAGCCATATACTAAAGCCCAATTGGAAAGGCACAAAAGGTCAACCCAATTAGATAATTAGTTAGATACAAAGGGAGAAATATACAGAATTTTTGAGTAAGTGACACTATTGTGATATGGTGTGTATATGTGAGAGAAAGTCTCTCTCTTATTCTCCCTTAGAAACTGATTGAGAGACCACACTTCTTGGGTGTAAAGTAGAATTGGAGTGAAGATTAAAAGTATTCCCAAGTGCTTCTGATCTTTGTTTTTGAAATTCACCACATCAAGGTACGCTCTCTTGTTCTTGAATTCTGAAATTTACATCGTGCATGTCATCAATTGTGAATGAAGTAGATCCGTTTATTTTCCACTGCGTATGTTTTGTATGAGATACAAACCATGATTATTCCAATAATTGGTATCAAAGTGGTCTTCCATTTCAAATTGTATAACATGTTTTGTGAGTTTTGGAATCAAGAATGATAGTTTCATGTTGTTAGAAGTTATGTAATTGAATTTCTACATGGTTGATTGAAATTATGTTTGGATGAAAACTGAAATTGATGTTATGATGTTGTTTAAGTTTGATATTAAGTATGTTAATTTGAACTTTAAGGATTTAACATCAATGGAAATCAGTTTAGATATCAATCTCTGTCTATCATGTTCATATGATGGTTGTTTGTTCATGAAAAACTGTTGAAAACGCTTTAAGAAAAATTTTGGAAAATTCCGTTTTCACGTGTTTTGATCGATCGAAAAATACTTTCAATTCATCGAGTGGAACAGGGGTCAATCTGCTTAGTTCGATTGATAATCGATTGCTAGTCGATCGATCGAATTTTATTTTTCGATCAATCGAGCAGCGATTGAGTATCAATCGAGCCTGGCAGATTGTCAAGTTCGAATTTTTTAATTTTTTCGACCGATCAAGGGGCACATTCGATCGATCGAAAGAAGAAAATTTTGAATTTTTCTAAGTGTTTTCAAGTTTTAAAAGTGCAAGGCTGTGTGTGATTAGATTACACATGATTTCCAAATAAAAACCTTTATTTTAAAACATCCAGTAGGGGAGAGATACAAGGGTTGGATCTCATGACCTCCATCGATTCATAGTAGTGTGAGGTAAGCACCTTGTCTTGGCGTATATGCCTCACGATCGCAAAGGAGGGTGTTTTCTTCATAGTACTACAAGATTGAACTTACCCATTTAAAGTAGTGTGAACAAGCACCTCGTCTTGGCGTATATGCCTTGCGATCCCAAAGGAGGGTGTTTTGTTCCATGGTACTACAAGTTTAAACATTATAAAGGGAGATGAAATTGAAGGAAAAATTCTGGTTTTGTATCTCATACAAAACCCACAGCGGAAGCGACGAACTAGAATCTATTTCATTCATGATTGATAACGTGCACTATGTAAATTTCAGAATTTAAGAACAAGATGGCGTACCTTGGTGTGGAGAAATTCAAAACAAAGATTAGAAGCACTTGGGAACACTTTTAATCTTCACTCCAATTCCACTTTACGCCCAAGATGTGTGGTCTCTCAATCAGTTTTTCAAAGGGAGAATGAAAGTGTGTCTCACACTTTCTCACACACGGTTTCTTTTTCTTTTCTAGTATCTTCTAATAAAAATTCTGTATGTTTCTCTCTTTATAACTAACTGATTATCTAATTGGGCTGGCCTATTGGGACTTTCCAATTGGGCTTTAATGTGTGGCTTGGAGTGGGACCAAAAGGGACCAATAAGACACTAGCTCCAATGGGCCTTGGGCTTTTCCGTCAACTCTTGACAAGTCCAAAGTTACCATTAATTATATTTAATACCACTATATAAATATAATTGCACTCTAGGCCTTATTAATAAATTATATCCCAAGACTTTATTATACACGTAACACCTTCATAAAATATTCATAGTAACACAAAGTCATAAACGTAGACTGCCACTTTGTAAATTACTACATCTTATCCTTGAGTACCCAGTTTAATTCTTTAAAGTTATTCATTATATATTTATGAAATCCAATTTCATAAATATATACTTTAGTAATTTCTTACTAAAGTGGTTAGGCCTAACTCTCTGAATAACTGAACTCATTAAACTTATCTCAAGGGAATATTTTATATCTCCATCAAGAGACTATGAATTCCATCTTGAGAATATATGTTCCATCAACACTAAATGTGGCTGCCCAATATACTGAGGTTTTGACCGTTATTTCAGATCTCACTCCTGATATATCAAAGCAACCTACACTTCATGATCAGGTCCATTATTCTCTCAGGATTAAGAGTTCATGCAAATAGAAGTCGTGAGATTTATTATTCATTTGACAGTCATTAGGAGAATAATAAATCTCACAACGGTCCGGTTCAAGATGTTTTAACTCTTAAAACATATCAACATATCAACTAGAAGCTTCCACTTCCATGATCAAGACAAATCATCGTAGTTGACACGTTATAGTCTTCGCAGATGAAATGCCCAATTTCATCACCGACTACGAACTATTAATTCTGAGTTTTCAAAGAACTTGTGATTTACATCTTCTGTGACTTTTCACATAAATCACATACAATGCATCTCATGGACTATATAATAATGTCCCATATTCATGTTACCATTATTTTAGATAATAATAAAATAACTTTATCAATCACAATATTAAGTCATACATCATGTCATACATAATGTCATACATAATATCATACATAGCATCATACAATAGGATTTAAGGGCACTAATCCTAACAGAAATGTGGCTACACATGATTCTAGATAATGGTGTACACTAGACTAAGTGTAATGTTAACCTCTCAAAGGAGCTATGTCATTATTACTTAGAGGCCAAAGGCAATACGGCATATTATTAGTGTATGATAAGAGCTATCATGATAGTACTAATAATGAGAATAGTTCTCAATCAATCATAGTGTTTATAATAAACTTGCTACCAAGGAATTATAGACATGGGATTGGGTTGTCATTGCATAGATTATATTATGGTTTCATTAAGGTTCCATATTGTATGTTTGTATGCTAAATAGATAATGTCCAGTTTACTTATTATATTCATATTTATTATTTTCAGATTTTATCATGACATCATTTAGCCCACTTGTTGGTATTCATAATCAAAACAAACTGATTGGATCTAACTATATTGACTGGAAAAGAAATTTGGATATTGTTCTTACTGCTGAAGAGCACAAGTATGTGCTTACTCAACCATGTCCTAGTTTTCCTTCATTAGATGCTCCTCTTGAGGAAAACAAAGGATATGATCATTGGCAGAAATCTAATGAGGTGGCCAAGTGTTATATCCTAGCATCTATTTCAAATGTTCTACAGCATCAAATGCAGTATGTAGAACTAGTTTCGGACATTATGCTAAGTCTGAAGGAGATGTTTGGTGAGCAAAGCCATTCTGCAAGGCAAGAAACTATGAGGCAGATTTATAATACCAAAATGGCTGAAGGCACTTCAGTTAGAGAGCATTGACTTAGGATGATCTCTAATCTGAATACATTGGAAGTTTTAGGTGCCGATATTGATGGAGGATCCCAACTGAATATGATACTCCAGTCACTACCAGAATCATTCAAGGAATTCAGACTCAATTATAATATGAAAAAAATGGTTTATTCATTGTCTGAATTAATGAATGAATTGGTGACGGCGGAAGGCATTCTTGGTAATTCTAATGTTGAAGCTAATATGGGTGAAGCTTTTACTTCTCAACCTAAGTCGAAATGCAAGGGTAAGAAGAAGAAGAAGAAGAAGAAGAAGGACTTCTCCAAGCAAGATGGTAAACAAATTGCCTTGGGAGTTGCCAACAAAGGAAAGAAAACCAAAGGAAAGTGTTTCTATTGTGGTGAGAAAGGACATTGGAAGAGGAATTGTCCAATTTACAAAGCTGCCAAGAATAAGGGTATGAAAAGTGCATTCCTTCTTGAAATATGTTTGGTACAGAATCCCACTGATTCCTAGTGTGGATTCAGGTTGTACTAATCATATCTGCGATTCATTGCAGGGGTTCCAAGAGACCAGAATGTTGAATGAAGGAGAGCTATTTCTTACTTTCGCTGATGGGAGCAAGATTCCAGTTGTAGCTGTTGGAGTGTTTAATTTATGTTTTAGTTCTAGAGTTTTAATATTGGAAGACTGTGTGTATGTACCTAATGTTCGTAGGAATTTAATTTCTGCAACTTATTTAGGTAAACATGGATACTGTGTTATCCTCAAAGACAATGTTGTAATAAAAAAGGATAAAATGTTTATCTGTTCTAGCAATATTGTGGATGGTCTTTATATTTTAACTCCTGATAAGCATGAATTATACAATTTTGAATTGGATAGTTGCTCTCATGTGAAATCATTAAAGAGAAAGTTTCCTTCTACTTGCAATGCATATCTTTGGCACTTGCGTTTGGGTCATATTAATTTAAATAGGATTCAAAGACTGATCAAAGATGGACTCTTAGAGCCATTAGTTTTGATAATTTTCCAGTTTGTGAATCTTGTTTGGAGGGTAAAATGACCAAACGACCTTTTAATACAAAAGGTAGAAGAGACTAAGAATTGCTTGAATTAGTTCATACAGATGCATGTGGTCCCATGTCAACCCAAGCAAAAGGAGGTTATGAGTACTTCATCACTTTCATAGATGATTACTCAAGATATGGTTATGTGTACCTAATGAGACGGAAGTACGAAGCCTTTGAAAAGTTCAAAGAGTTTAGGGCTGAAGTTGAGAATCAATTAGTTAAATGCATAAGGCCATTCGATTTTATCAAGGTGGTGAATACCTTCTTAGGGATTTCAAGGATTACCTAATTCAAAATGGGATTGTATCCCAATTGACTGCACCTGGAACTCCTCAACAAAATGGTGCAGGGAAAAGAAGTAATATGACTCTTTTGGAAATGGTTAGGTCCATGATGAGTTACCCAACTTTACCGGTTTCTTTTTGGGGATATGCACTAAAAACTGCAATGCATATTTTGAATTAAGTTCCATCAAAATCTGTTCCCAGCACACCTAAGGAATTGTGGAGTGGGTGCAAACCTAGCATGAAATACACATTTGGGGATGTCCTACACATGTGTTGAGAGGGAAGTTTGATAAGTTGGAAGCTAAAACGGAAGTGTGCATGTTTTTAGGGTATTCAAAGGAAACTAAGGTTTATTTATTCTATAATCATAAGGATAACAAAGTGTTTGTTAGTACCCATGCCATATTTTTGGAAGATGATTATATGAATAATTTTAATCCTAAGAGTAAAGTTGTTTTGTCTAAAATAGATGAACCTATAGTTGAACAACCAATTGATGAAACTAGGGATGATGTGGTTGTATTAGATACACCACAAGATCCTACTCATGAGATGTCTAGTACACAGGTGCCTTGTCGTAGTGGGAGAATTGTTTGGCCTCTTGTGAGATTTATAGGTTTGGGAGAAACTTATGAAGCTATCTCAAAAGAGGCTGAATTGGATCCCTACACTTATGAGGAGGCAATAAATGATATAAATGCATATCATTGGGTCCAAGCTATGAAATCTGAATTATATTCTATGTATTCCAATTAAGTTTGGGATCTTGTAGAGGCGTCTAACGGCATTAAACCTGTTGGTTGCAAATGGGTTTACAAGAGGAAGACAGGAATAGATAGAAAGGTTGAAACCTTTAAATCAAGACTAGTGGCAAAAGGGTATACATAAAAAGAAGGTATTGACTATGATGAAACTTTTTCGCCAGTGGCCATTCTTAAATTTATCAGAATTCTCTTATCCATTGTTGCTCATTATGATTATAAGATTTGGCAAATGGATGTCAACACTGTATTTCTTAATGGCAATCATGAAGAAGAAATCTATATGATGCAACTGGAAGGCTTCATAGCAAAGAACCAAGAGCATATGGTGTGCAAGTTGAAAAGGTACATTTATGAACTTAAGCAAGCATCTAGGTCATGGAACATTAGATTTGATCAAGCAATCAAGTCATTTAGTTTTGAACAAAATCTAGCTGAACCATGTTTGTACAAAAGACATCAAGATAAAGTAGTGATGTTCCTAGTTCTTTATGTTGATGATATTCTACTAATTGGAAATAATATAGGGGTAATGTCATCAGTAAAAGTTTGGTAGTCAAGCCAATTTGACATGAAGGACTTGGGTGAAGCTAACTATATTCTAGGAATTAAGTTTTGGTGAGATCGAAAGAATAAGATGTTAGACTTGTCACAAGCTAGATATATAGATAAGGTTCTAGAATGGTTTAGCATGCAAAACTCCAAGAAAGGATTACTTCCCATTAGACATGGAGTTCCTCTGTCTGATGACCAAAGGCCTAAGACTTTTGAGGAAGAAAATAAGATGAGACAAGTTCCTTATGCTTCTGCAGTGGGTAGTCTCATATATGCCATACTATGTACTAGGCCAGATATTTGTTATTCAGTTGGCATGGTCAGCCGATATCAATCAAATCCAGAACTTAAACATTGGTAAGCTGTAAAGCATATTCTCAAGTATCTAAGGAAAACGAGAAATTATATGCTTGTTTACCATATTGAGGATTTGATTCCCATTGGCTATACAGATTCAGATTTTCAATTAGATCTTGATTTTAGAAAGTCCACTTTAGGTTATGTTTTCACCTTGGGAGGTGGAGCCATAAGTTGGAGGAGTGTTAAGAAATCTTGTATTGCCGACACGACCATAAAAGCTGAATATGTTGCTGCTTGTGAAGTAGCAAAGGAAGCTGTTTGGCTCAAGAAATTCCCGGTGTTGTTAGAATTGAGTAAGTTCCTATCACATTGTTCTGCGACAATTGTGGAGCGGTTGCACAATCCAAGGATCCTAGGAATCACAAGAAATGAAAGCACATAGAGAGAAAGTATCACATCATTCGAGACCTTGTTGCTCGAGGAGATGTAGGAGTAGCAAAGATTGATAGTGCAAAGAATCTAGCGGATCCCTTTACCAAAGCCTTGCCCCAAAAGACTTTCGAGTCATATTTGGAGGAGATGAGAGTTAGATTGGGGCACAATACTCTTTAAGGCAAGTGGGAGATTGTTAGGATGTGTGCCCTTAAATCCTATTGTATGATGCTATGCATGACATTATGTATGACATTATGAATGATTTAATGTTGTGATTAATACAGTTGTTTTATTATTATCTAAAATAATGGTAACATGAATATTGGGACATTATCATACAGTCCATAAGATGCATAGTATGTGATTTATGTGATTTAGTCATAGAAGATATAAATCACAAGTTCTTTGTAGACTCAGAATTTTAGTTCGTAGTCAGTGATGAAATTGGGCATTTTATCTCGAAGACTATAACATATCAACTAAAATGATTTGTCTTGATCATGGAAATGGAGATTTCTGGTTGGTATGTTGATATGTTTTAGGAGTTAAAACATATTGAACCGGTTGGTATGTTGATATGTTTTAGGAGTTAAAACATATTGAACTGGTTGGTATATTGATATGTTTTAGGAGTTAAAACATATTGAACTGGTTGGTATGTTGATATGTTGATATCTTTTAAGAGTTAAAACATATTGAACTAGATTACTGTCAAATGAATAATAAATTCGCAATTTCTATTTACATGAACTCTTAATCCTGAAAGGATAATGGACCTGATCATGAGGTGTAGGTTGCTTTGATATATCAAGAGTGAGATCTAAAGTCACGATCAAAACCTCAGTATGTTGGGCAGCCACATTTAGTGTTGATGGAACATATATTCTCAAGATGGAATTCATATTCTCTTAACGGAGATACAAAATATTCCCTTGAGATAAGTTTAATAGGTTTGGTTATTTAGAGTGTTAGGCCTAAACACTTTAGTAAGGAGTTACTAAAGTATATAAACTATGAAGCAAGATAAAATACGATCAAGGTAATAAGCAAGATAATAAGCAAGATATAAACTATGAAGCATAACTTGATCATACAGGAATAGTCATTAAAGAATGACTATAATGAACATTTAACTAGTAAATAATCATCCGGACATGCAATGTAATTAAGAGCAATGCAAAAATCATTTGCATGTCCAAACACAACCAATGCAAAACACCAAAGTATTTGCATTAGGGATACCAGATCCAACAAGGGCACAAGTGTGTAGTACTAAAGATAATGTATGCATTAATCTAAAAGTACTTTAAAAAAAGCTACGAGGCAAGGATACATAAAACAAAGTGCTAAATATAAACTAAACTTTTAAACTAGAGTACTTTAAAGCTTTAAAAGAAAGCAATGTAAATATCCATATAAACAAAAATTGATAAAGTCGATTCTTGCTCTTTTTAATCTTGATTTCCAATCCTCCC
This sequence comes from Castanea sativa, assembly GCF_040712315.1. Taxonomy (NCBI): domain Eukaryota; kingdom Viridiplantae; phylum Streptophyta; class Magnoliopsida; order Fagales; family Fagaceae; genus Castanea; species Castanea sativa. The sequence goes on from NC_134013.1 coordinate 45,342,221, forward strand.
CCTTCAATAGATGTGAACTTTGCGTCAAAACGGATGTGTTGGGAGTGCATGATAGATGCAAGTTTGGATAGCTTTGTGCTAATGTCTTGGATAGATGACATAATGTTGTCTAACTTCTCATCGTAGGAATGAGAGCTAGAGCTTGAACTAGCATGAGGAGCATGACTCTCTTGCTTGGCTCCCTTTCAGGTGTGACTGAGACTACCATTAAGAGTACAGATGTTGATTGGATTTGGATGTGGGTACAGGTTCTCATCTTCCAACGGATGAATTCCTTTGAGCTTCAAAATTTTTGATATAAGGCAACAGAAAGAAAGGCAGATCCTTGAGGTAGTTCTCTCAGCTATTTTGCTCGAGATGTGGAAGATATGAGAACAAATATCAATCTCTTCATCATTGATCAGGTCATGAAGGAATAAGGCCTGACCAAGATTTATGTACCCAGTGCTTGAGAGAGGATAGAGGTTGTGGAACATGATTGTTGTGAGCAACCTCAATTCGGGTGATAGAGATGCAACACTCACTGGTTTCCCATTGGAAGAGAACTCCAAGTTTTCTCCTAGAGATTCCCGAAGTAAATCCTACTTCAGATTCAAGTCATCATACACCGGTGGCTTTAGAAACATGGGCTGGTTAATGCGCAAATTGATGGCAAGGTATGAAGGTGTGATTGTGAAGTCCTTTCCTTTAACCCAACATTTGAGTTCATCTCCCTTGAAATGGCATTTGCATAGAATTCCTTTACCATTTTCTCGTACGGTTCATCAAAGCTTGATAGAAGAAAATTTCAATCCTTCGTGGCAAACCACTTCGGAATATTTGTATCGAAAAGAGATGCTTGCTCAACCACCTTTTCAACCAACAAGGGAGAATCCTTGAAGTATTTCTCATAGTCTTGAAATGCGGCGTATGATCTGAACTTGTCAACATCATAGAACCCTGTTGATGATCAAGTCCTTTTTGACTTCGGGGTAAAGCTATCAAGATCAATCACAGGTTCTTTCCCTTTGCTACTACCCCCTTTCACAGCTGATTTCTTGAAGGGAGACATTTGCAAAAACATTCACAAAACACAAAGAAACAAGTGCGAAAATACAAACACAAGAACACAAACTTGATTAGTACCAAGTTGGTCCATAAAACAACTACAAAGTCCTAAAAAGAACATAAACAAAGTCACAATATCATGTTATGTGTGCTAAACATGTTATAACAATTATTTAGCATGAGTGATATCCAAAACATGACAAGTTAACAAGTGTGTGCATCAAGTGTGCATGTGGTGTGCATATGTGTGCATGAAGGCATTTAGGTCTGCATATGTGTGCATCAATGCATTTCGACCCATGTGCATCAAGGCTTGAGTGATATCGAAAACATGACTAAATGCATTTGGGTCAAAATGTGTAAAACACACAACCAATGATCAAAATATGATAAAATTGCATAATCATGGTAATCCCCAAAGTTTGGTACTCATCGAAGTCCAAAACAACACCAAAATGCCATTTGGGCATTTTATTAAACACTTGGTATGCACTAATACAATTAACATGTAAGCAATGCATGAACATGTGTGAATCTTGCTTAAATACATGTTAAAATGCCACAAGGGGCCTACACAAACACAAACGCAAACAAAACAAATGGGACAGAGCCCAATCAAGAAATTGGAAAAAATTTCACAAAATAGAAGATTCCCAACCCTTTTTCAAAAATATCCCAACTCATGTAAAATCTATAATCTAAGGCATAATCTTATGAAATAAAGAGAAAAGTTTGAATGAACATACCTAAGAGATGATTTGGAGATGATTACTCTTGAGATTTAGTTGGGTTTTTGAGAAAAAATAGGTTTAGGGTTGAGAGAGGCTCGAGGGAGGCAAAAGGATTATGTTTGAAAAACTGTCAAGATCAGCCTTTAAAAAATGATAACATGCGTTTTTCATGGGATAGCTTCTCGGAAAGTTACTCGCGAAAAATGCCACTGAAGCATCGAAATTTTCGCAGGATAGACTTACTAGCGAGATAGTCACGAGACAGTGGCGAAAGTTTCTGTTTGAATTTCATGTGATTTCATTTTTTGCCTATCTCATTTTCGCGGGAAGAGCTTACTCGCGAGCTTCTAGCAAAAATTCCTCTGAAGGAGTTTTTTGATGAAAATAAAATGCAATATGAACAAAAACTCAAAAAAAAAAAGCATAAAAACGCTTTAAAAACATATAAAATACTCAAAAATCTTTTTGGGTTTAATCAACAAGCAATTGAGTATACACATCACATTTGAACATGTACAATCACACAAATGAGATAAGCATTCATTGAACAACAGACTTGTGTGTTGTGTGTGTGTGTGTATCAAATGTGGAATAGTTCTTAGTCTATAGTGAAGCTTCAATGATCAATTCAATCAAGTTATACACAACTAGTACTAAGTCAAGTGGTTTATCTCAATTATAGAAATAAACATATATGACCTCCCATAAGAAAATGATCACAAAACTTTGAAGCTTTTCGTTTTAGCTTCTTACAACTTATAACTTTTGATCATATAAGAACATTACATCTCATTTTGAGATCGATGCTTGAAATTTTTGATATTTCAATTTTGCGAGTAAGCCTTTGGCTTTTTGAGGCACCATACATTTCAATACAAGTCGCTTTCCCTTTTTCCTAGTCAAATACTAGTATGTGCGACAGCTTTTATAGCTCATCATATCTTTTCGAGATTTAACATTTGTTGAGCTATAGAGCAAAAACATAAAAACCGTGGGAAGATATATTGGCATAAGTCTATGCATGTATCAAAATCAACAAGACTATTGACTAATGATTCATGACAAGCTTGAAGATCAATTTACAACAATCACACATAGATTTCAAGATTTTTCCCGCAAAGATAGATGTGCATACAAAACAAGCCAAGCTCGTAAATGCACTACGCCATTAGTACAAAGGTACTAGGCCAGACTCTCATGTGATAAACACAACACAGGCAATCAAACTTTTTGAAATTTTTTTAATTTTTATGGGTTTTTGAATTTTTCAACACATTCAAAAACAAAACATGTAAAGTAAGATCAAGAAAAACAGCAAGTACAAAACAAAACTTGTAAAAGAAACATGTAACCACACAAGTGAGACCTATAAAGCAAGTATGTAGCAATGAACAACACAAGGTCACACAAGAGATAGAAGTCAAGGGATGATACCGACACCGATGGTCTTACGGAAAGACTCAAATCGGGGACCATTAAGGGGTTTGGTGAATATGTCCGCCTTCTGGTTGTCGGTGTTGATAAACTCTAGCCACACAATCTTGTCCTCCACTAGATCTCGAATGAAATGGTAGCGAATCTCGATATGTTTCGATTTCGAGTGTTGAATTGGATTTTTTGACAGGTTTATGACACTTATGTTATCACAAAACACACACATAATGTCTCGAGTGATTCCATAATCATGTAAGAGCTTCTTCATCCACAATAGTTACGCACAACAATTCCTTGCTGCGATGTATTCAGCTTCAGTCGTTGATAGAGAGACTGAATTTTGCTTTTTGCTCATCCACAAGACCAAGTTATTCCCAAGGTGAAAACAACCACTTGAGGTGCTTTTCCTATCATCAACGCACCAGGCCCAATCAGCATCCAAATATCCAACTAAGCACTCATTGGAGTCTCTTGAGTACCAAATTCCATAGTCGGATGTGCCATTAATATAACGGATGATTTGTTTGACCGCTGTCACGTTGGACTCTTTAGGTGCTGCCTACACTAAAGGCGATGTCTAGCCTACTTGCCGTGAGGTAGAGAAGACTACCGATCATGCTCCGATAAAGTGTTTGATCTACTTCCACACTGGCTAGATCGAGACTCAGTTTTGCCGATGAACTCATAGGAGTGGATGCATGCTTCTTGGAGTCTAAGCCGAATCACTTTACAAGATTTTTGGCATACTTCTCTTGAGAGATAAATATCCCATCTTTCCTTTGTTTCACTTAAAGCCCTAAGAAGTAGTTTAGCTCCCCTACCATGGTTATTTCAAATTCCTTTTTCATTTCTTCTGAAAATTCTTGAGCAATGTGATCAATTGTAAATCCAAAGACAATGTCATCCACGTATACTTGAGCAACAAGGAGAGATTTCTCGTCTCTTTTAACAAAGAGTGTTCAATCAGCTTAACCTCTCTTGAAACCATGATCCAGAAGGTATGTAGTGAGGCGATCATACCATGCTTTTGGTGCTTGCTTCAACCCATATAATGCTTTCTTCAATCTTAGCACATGGTTCGGAAAGTGAGGGTCTTGAAACCCCTTTGGTTGCTTAACAAACACTTATTCGTTCAAAAATCCATTCAAGAAGGCATTCTTCACAACCATTTGGTATAGCTTGAGTTCATAATACAAGCTATAGAGAGAAGAATTCGAATTGACTCTAGTCTTGCTACCGGAGCAAATGACTCATCAAAGTCTACGCCTTCAACTTGAGTATATCCTTGAGCCACCAATCTAGACTTTTTTCGAATGACTTCACCATCTTCATCGTTCTTGTTCTTAAAGATCCACTTGGTGTCGATTACAAGTGTATCCTTGGGCCTTGGTACCAACTCTCATACATCATTTCTAACAAATTGATGTAATTGTTGGTGCATGGATTCCACCCAATTCTCATCTTTCAAGGCTTCTTCCACCTTCTTGGGTTCAAATTGAGCAAGATAGCAATTGCATGTCACATGATTCAGACTATAGCTCGGTCCTCTTCTCAAATGAAGTCCCTCATCTATATCACCAATGATGCTGCTTGTGGGATGATTAAGAGTTACTCTTGACGATGGTTTCTTGGAAGTGGAGGGTTCCCCATCATGTGAAATTGAAGGTTGAACTTCCGAGGGAGTGAGTGGGCTTTAAGACCTTTGTGTTAATCTAGTCTCCCTTCTTGATGTAGGATGTGTAGACTCCTTTTCCGGTGATTCTCTCTCACCATCATCACTTTGAGACATGTTATCATCACCCTCATTCTTCTTAAAGGTTGGTGCTTCACCATCCTCATCAACATTCTTTTCCAAGATGGTGTCATGTATGACCACATTTATAGATTCCATCACTGTTTTATTGCACTTGTTGTACACTCTATATTCTCGGCTATTTGTGGAGTATCCTAGGAAGATCCTTTCATCACTCTTAACATCAAACTTCCCAATATTCTCCCTATCATTAAGAATGTAGCATTTGCTTCCAAATACTCGGAAGTATTTCACCTTCGGCTTCTTTTCCCTCCAAATCCCATACGATGTCTTCTTTATTCTAGCTCGGAAGAAAATCCTATTTCCAATGTGACACGATGTTTTTATTTAGAAACATTAGTCTTGCGTAAAATTTCTGTGGAATGTTTTTATTTAGAAACATTAGTCTTGCGTAAAATTTCTGTGGAATGTTTTTATTTAGAAACATTAGTCTTGCGTAAAGACTTGCATGGACTTGATTCTTGACTAGACTTGCATGGCTTTAACTCTTGACTTAAACACAATGTTGCGTAAAGACTTTAACCATCCTAGATCTACCCAATCTTATGTAAAGTGCATTTTTTCAAAAGATTAGCCAATTCTAAGTGACATATGTTCATAACAAGTTCCACATATGTCCTAACACCTTTCATATTGCTAAGCGGGAGATAACAGTGACTCCCTACGACTTCTAGTGCATGATTGGTCTTAGCTTCGAAGGGGCCATTATCAACCTCGATGGTGTATCAGGCATCAAGCTAGTCCTTAACATGTTGGGGAGGAAGTACTCTACTGAGACCATCCACTACTTCGACTTGGTGTTGGATTACATGCATCTCCCACAAAAGACCATGGAGAAGTGCATCCAGATGGCTAGGGCCTTCCTTCTTAACTTGATGGGAGCTCACCTTTTTGCCAATGATGGGTAGATGGTGTGTTTGAGGTGGTTAACCCTCTTTCAGGACTTGGGAGAGGCATGGAAGGCCAATTGGGGGCACGCATGTCTTGCTTATCTTTATTCTACCCTTGACATTCTCAACTGGGGCACTTTGCGGCAGCTTGTGGGGTCTTGGAAACTCCTTAAGGTTTGTTTTCTTTCCATTCTTTACATTTCCACTTGTAGCTTATATTCTTGCAAACTATACTATTTTGAAAATTGTCATCTTGCATTTGTCATCTCGAAAACTGCCATCTTGTATCTAACCTGTGGCTTGTGCTTCTTTTTGCAATAGTGGGTGGTTATGTATGGCCTCATAACTACGGGCAGTGACTTAGTTCTAAAGGATTTTCCTCGAGTGAGGGGTCCACCTTGCTGGGTTAACTTCTGATAAGGTAAGTTCAAGAGTTCTATTTTTTTACGCTTCTTCATGCATTTTTCTTAGGATATCCTTCTTCTAACCTCATGTTATATTAGGTTGATTGGACCCCATAGGCTGGCCAGCCTCTTCGTACTTCTTGAGACTTGGAGCCTGTCGCTCTCATTACTTTAGAGATCACTTGACCCTTTGAAGGAGCGGGTTTGAGGGTACTATATCTAGCAGAGAGGGTGCTTTCTCCTCAGATTCTGATGGACCTTTCTAAGTTCATGCTTACCCTACGCTAGACGGCTTCTTGAGGGGTTGGACTATGAAGAGTTCAACATCACCTGCCTCATGCCTTCCCTCACTGCTCGGGTATGTGCTTAATCTCTTTTTTTTCTCTTCCTTTCCTTTACCTTGTTTATCATGCCTTCTAATGTGGAAAATTGTAACAAGAGGAGCCTACTGCTAGTGAGCTCATTGACCCTCCACACTTTCCTTGGATGGTCTATGCTTATGGCCCTGATGGCTTTGCTCAGGAGCACATTATGCCCCGTAATCCTAATGTTATGGGGTATCCTTTTCCTCCCAACACTCGAGCGATGAGTTCTTTATTCCCTTTTTTTTTTCTCTTTTTGCCAATTCTTTTTCTTTCTTTTTTTTTTCTTTTTTTTTTGTTTCAGTCACCAGCCCTTCTTTCTTTGAATTGTAGCCCACTATCCAAGAGCATGAGGAGTTGGTATGGCCGTCTAGGAATCTCAACTTAGAGGTGACCAACTATTCGAGGAATTTGTATGGTCCTGAAGAAGTGGCCTACCCAGGCAGTGGTGATGATGATGATGGTGAGAAGGAGGATTTGAAGGTGACTCCTAACTATTAACCAGGGAAGAGGCGACACCATTGATTACCTCTAGTTTAGAACATATAGGCACACAACACACAGCTTTTTTTCTTTTTCTTCTTGCTTTTAATGTTTTTCATATCCCTTAGCAAACATTTGGATTAAGTGTGAGACAAAGGATTGTATTTAAGAACATCTTTTTACATTTATGCTTTTGATTGGAACTTAACATTTAATTTACAAAATATGTGATGAATTGTATGTTGCTATACAACTTTGCTTCTTTGATGCTTGAAATCTTATGCTTGGAATGCATCTTGAATGATCCTTTAGGTCACAGGAATCCTTGGAATGCTTTGGAGTAAAAAATACTGTGCTCAAAATAGGGGAACATGGGCTTCTACCAAGCGCCATGCGTACGTGGAGATGAGCCTGCGTACATAGCTTTGACTTTGCATACGTGGGATGCGAATCAGAAGAACCCTAACCAACTTAGTTAGGTATAAAAGTAGCTGTTTGAGTCCAAAACCCTCACCAACATATTTTCAACCCAGAGAACCCTTTTTTGAGGTACCTAATGGCATAAAACTCTCCTCTTGATATCTTTAATTGGATTATGAGGCTTAGTCATGATTTCAAGGATTCCATTGCTACCTATGGTCTTTCTTATATCTTTCCCTACCATTAAATCAAAGTGGATGAGCCTCTTCTTCGTGTTGCTGCTAACTATCGGGTTTTTTCTCGACATGTATTCTGCTTCAACAAAATAGAACTATGCCTCACTATCGACGAATTTTGGGCTATTATGGGTGAACCGGAGATTGATGACCTCATCTTCCTAACCATGGGTGGGGATCTTCCTTATTTGCTACGAGTTGTGTTGCGTGTCCTTGTTGCCACGACAAATAGGTGGTATGTTTTTGGCAAGCTCAACCTTAGGTTAGTCTTTGAATATTTTTTCAGTTCAACCCTTCCTGAGGGTGAGAGACCATACTCGTACTTTCTCCGTGCCTTTTGCTTGTGTGCCGTTGCAAGGTATTTCTTGGTTCAAAGGTCATATTGTGTGGACCTCTGGATGTGCATGGTGGCTTATGAGCTAAAGAGAGGTAATATGGTAGGCTTGGTCTTGGCAAAACCCTCAATGGTTTGGATGCCTTTCATAGTAGGATTCCTATAATTTTGCATGGATTTCCTTTCGGTTTTCAACCCATCGAGTCACTTTATATCATCTTTCACCTTACAACTTTTTTTGTTTTTCAAATATGGCTACAAGAGAAGCTTCGGTTGCTTCAACCTCCTACTGTACCCCTTAGCACCTACCTTCCTAGGCATCTTAGAGACCTTCCACTTCATCAGAATGACGTGAGCTTTGAGGCGTACATAGAATTTATGGGTCACTTCAAGGAGACCGACATTCAGTGGGTCGTGGAATGGTGGCATATCTCAAGCAAGGTCCATAGTTGTTGCAAGGATCGCTATGTGACTTTAGTTGGGCTTTGTTCCTGCTCCTACTACTCCACTTGTCATATCTCTGGCAATTTGGAGAAATGTTAGGGAGCTCCTGATGATGAAGGTGCCATCCACACTAAGGTGTTCACCAATAGGATCTTGGGTAGGATCAATAAGGCTTGGCCATGCCGTAAGGTGACGAAAGACATTGTTCCCCCTCAAGCAATGGTTTGGAGGATGACATGAAGTGGATTTTAAGGGATGAGAAACCTTACATGAGGACTAGCAAGAAAGTAAGGAGGACCGAGTGACCACTCTAATATGCCCCATATTTTACTTTTCTCCACTTTTATGATTCTCATGTTTTTGTTTTTGAATTTAATAAAGGATTGGAATGTTCCAAATCCCCTATGAAAACAATCTTATTATCTTTTAATTTGAGCAATGAGAGAATCACCTTTTTTTTATTATTATCTTTGCTAATTTTCATCTCATTTATTTATTTATTTCCCTTTGGGAATTTTCGCCATGCCCATGGTCTTTTCCCCTAACTTTTGCCTAGATCGCCCTTTCAGGTTTTCAATCTAACGGGGGTTTTTTGCCTTAATTTTTGCCTAGGCAGTCCTTTTAGGTTTTCAACCTAGCAGGCTCTTTTTATTTTCTTTTAATGTGATATTTCCAGAGTCTATCCATGTTAATAGGGCGAAGCATCTCTTCCCCATCCAAATCTGTGATCCTTGTGGCACCTCTAAACATGATCTTCTAAATGATAAAAGGCCCAGAAGCACCTTGGCTTCATCTTTCCTCTTAGATCAAAAGCTTCATCTCTAAGCACCTTTAGGGCCAAGTCCCCTTCTTTAAGGTTTCTTGGTTTCACTTTCTTTATAAATGCCCTAGCAATCCTTTTTTGGTACCCTTGTGCATGATATCGAGCTATGGCCCTCTTCTCATCTATCAAAACCAGTTATTCATATCTTGCCTTAGCCCAACCCTCTTCTAGGACCTCAGTTTCCACCAACACTCTCAAAGGTTGCCTTAGTCGATGCACGGATAGAAGTTTTATATCCCCATAAGACAAATGGAAGCTTCTAGGCCCAATCTTTGTATGTCACTACCATCTTGGCTAGGATATTCTTCACATTCTTATTGGCTGCTTCTACGGCCCCATTAGCTTGTGGTTGATATGGTGAATGTTAGGAACATATTTCAACATTTTATGTATTGGCTAATCTCTTGAAAAAATGCATTTTACTTGTAATTGGGTAGATCTAGGATGTGTTTAATACTTCAAGAAACAAGGTTTCAAGTTCAAGTGTTAAAGCCATGCAAGTCTGTCCAAGAATCAAGTGAGAAAGTGCTTGATTTTAAAGCTTGAAAGCTAGTATCTATCGAGGTTCAAAAGCTGCTAAAGCCCGTGGCTCGACAGCTAGCTCGATAGATGGCTATCTATTGAGGTTTATGAAACTTAATTTTTCAGAGCTGTTTTTATCCAATCTAAGAGCATGTTTTTGTGCTTTTTTTTCTTATAACCCTAAACATATATAAGGATTATTTTAAGGGCCGTATTAGGTTACATAGTCAAGAGCACAATTGCTCAAGAGCATAATTCCTCAAGTGTGATCGGAAACCTAGTTTGCCCTAGTTCTTGAAGAAGCTGATGTGTTTGTACACCATAGGGTTTTTTGACCAAACAACTTCGTGATCTTCATTGGTTGATGAACAAAAGAACTTTATAGCCAACATCCTTCTCAAGTTGGTGATAAAATCGCGTACTGGGATCCGCGCATCTTTTGGTTAGTCACGTACTAGGAGCCATGCAATACAAGGAGAGATTGCCACTACAGAACAAGTCCAATTGGATATTGGGATAAGGGTTTAACTGTAGGTTGGTATAAAGTACTGGGATTTCTTTACTTGTAACCGCTTGTTTTGATAATAGTAGATTCTTGGGAGTGGTGACCTTAAAATCACCCGGTGGGGTTTTTGCCATGTAGGTTTTCCCCATTCGTAAAAAAAAATCATGGTGTCATTTAATTTCCACTACATACTTAGTTATTTGGTGATTGGTTTGTGCTGCCATGCTCATTGCATGTAATTGAACCTAATTAATTCACTTAGCTAATTAATTGGTTAATTCATCATAAGGGGTTAATACATTTTCGGCCTATCAAGTGGTATCAGAGCAGGCACACTCTGATTAGGGTTTAATCTTTGCTGTGAGATTCATTGACCCCTGTTTGTCATGGATAGAGGACAATCACTTATTGTACCTCCTTTATTTGATGGAACTTGTTGGGATTAATGCCGTTAAATTATATTGTATAATGCTATGTATGATATGATGTATGACTTAATATTATGATTGATAAAGTTGTTTTATTATTATCTAAAATAATGGTAACATGAATATGGGACATTATCATATAGTCCATGGGATGCATTGTATGTGATCTATGTGATTTAGTCACAGAAGATATAGATCACAAGTTCTTTCTAAACTCAGAATTTTAGTTCGTAGTCGGTGATGAAATTGGGCATTTCATCTGCGAAGACTATAACTTCTAGTTGAGGTGTAGATATGTTTTAAGAATTCAGACATATTGAACTGGACCGCTGTGAGATTTATTATTCTCCTAACGACTGTCAATTGAATAATAAATCTCACGACTTCTATTTATATGGACTCTTAATCATGAGAGGATAATGGACCTGATCATGAAGTGTAGGTTGCTTTGATATATCAGGAATGAGTTTTAAAGTTGCGGTCAAAACCTCAGCATGTTGGGCAGCCACATTTAATGTTGATGGAACATATATTCTCAAGATGGAATTCATAGTCTCTTAACGAAGATATAAAATATTCCCTTGAGAGAAGTTTAATGGGTTCAGTTATTCAGAGAGTTAAGCCTAACCACATTGGGGGTATGCCTTAGATACAACAATACATCTTTTGAATTTAGTTCCATCAAAATCTGTTCCCAAAACACCCATGGAATTGTGGAGTGGGCGTAAACCTAGTATAAGATATCTCCACATTTGGGGTTGTCCAGCACATGTGCTAAAGGGGAAGCCTGATAAGTTGGAACCAAAATCAGAAGTATGTTTGCTTGTGGGTTATCCAAAAGAAACTAGGGGTTATTTATTCTATAGTCGAAATGGTAACAAAGTTTTTGTTAGTACAAATGCTAAATTTTTGGAAAATGACTATATGAGTAATTTTACTCCTAGAAGTAGAGTTGTATTGGCTGAAATGAATGAATCTGTAAATCAACAACCATTGGATAAAACTAAGGATGATGTGATTGTATTGGATACACCACAAGATACTACTCATGAGATGTCTAGTACACAAGTGCCTCGTCGTAGTGGAAGAATTGTTTGGCCTCCTGTGAGATTTATAGGTTTGGGAGAAACTTATGAAACTATCTCAGAAGAGATTGAATTGGATCCTTACACTTATAATGAAGCAATAAATGATATAGATGCACATCATTGGGTCAATGCTATGAAATCTGAATTAGATTCGATGTATTCCAATCAAGTTTGGGATCTTGTAAAGGTGCCTAACGACATTAAACCTGTTGGCTGCAAATGGGTTTACAAGAGGAAGAGAGGGATAGATGGAAGGTTGAAACCTTTAAAGCAAGGCTAGTAGCAAAAGGGTATACACAAAAAGAAGGTATTGATTATGAAGAAACCTTTTCACCAGTAGCAATGCTTAAATCTATTAGAATTCTCTTATCCATTGCTGCTCATTATGATTATGAGATTTGGCAAATGGATGTCAAGACATCATTTCTTAATGGCAATCTTGAAGAGGAGATCTATATGATACAACCGGAAGGTTTCATAGCAAAGAACCAAAAGCATATGGTATGCAAATTGAAAAGGTCTATTTATGGACTTAAGCAAGCATCTAGGTCATGCAACATTAGATTTGATCAAGCAATCAAGTCTTTTGATTTTGAACAAAATATTGATGAACCATGTGTGTATAAAAGACATCAAGATAAAGTAGTAATGTTCCTAGTGCTTTATGTTGATGATATTCTACTCATTGGGAATGATGTAGGAGTAATGTCATCAGTATAGGTTTGGTTGTCAAGCCAATTTGATATCAATCAAATCCAGGACCAAAACATTGGCAAGCTGTAAAGTATATTCTCAAGTATCTTAGGAGAATATGAGATTATATGCTTGTTTACTGGTGTGAGTATTTGATTCCCATTGGCTATACTGATTTAGATTTTCAATCAGATCTAGATTCTAGAAAATCCACTTCAGGATGTGTTTTCACCATGGGAGGTGGAGCCATAAGTTGGAAGAGTGTTAAGCAATCTTGTATTGCAGACTCTACCGTGGAAGCTGAGTACGTTGCTGCTTATGAAGTAGCAAAGGAAGCTATTTGGCTCAAGAAATTCCTTTCTGATCTTGGGTTGTAAGAATGGAGCAAGTGAAGGAAAAATTCTGGTTTTGTATCTCATACAAAACCCACAGCGGAAGCAACGAACTAGGATCTATTTCATTCATGATTGATAACGTGCACAATGTAAATTTCAGAATTTAAGAACAAGATAGCGTACCTTGGTGTGGAGAAATTCAAAACAAAGATTAGAAGCACTTGGGAACACTTTTAATCTTCACTCCAATTCCACTTTACGCCCAAGATGTGTGGTCTCTCAATCAGTTTTTCAAAGGGAGAATAAAAGTGTGTCTCACACTCTCTCACACACCGTTTCTTTTTCTTTTCTAATCTCTTCTAAATAAAAATTTTGTATGTTTCTCTCTTTATAACTAACTGATTATCTAATTGGGCTGGCCTATTGGGCCTTTCTAATTAGGCTTTAGTGTGTGGCTTGGAGTGGGACCAAAAGGGACCAATAAGACACTAGCTCCAATGGGCCTTGGGCTTTTCCGTCAACTCTTGACAAGTCCAAAGTTACCATTAATTGTATTTAATACCACTATATAAATATAATTGCACTCTAGGCCTTATTAATAAATTATATCCCAAGACTTTATTATACACGTAACCCCTTCATAAAATATTCGTAGTAACACAAAGTCATAAACGTAGACTGTCACTTTGTAAATTACTACATCTTATCCTTGAGTACCCGGTTTAATTCTTTAAAGTTGTTCATTATATATTTATGAAATCCAATTTCATAAATATATACTCTAGTAATTTCTTACTAAAGTGGTTAGGCCTAACTCTCTAAATAACTGAAACCATTAAACTTATCTCAAGGGAATATTTTATATCTCCATCAAGAGACTATGAATTTCATCTTGAGAATATATGTTCCATCAACACTAAATGTGGCTGCCCAACATACTGAGGTTTTGACCGTAACTTTAGATCTCACTCCTGATATATCAAAGCAACCTACACTTTATGATCAGGTCCATTATTCTCTCAGGATTAAGAGTTCATGCAAATAGAAGTTGTGAGATTTATTATTCATTTGACAGTCGTTAGGAGAATAATAAATCTCACAGCGGTCCAGTTCAATATGTTTTAACTCTTAAAATATATCAACATATCAACTAGAAGTTTCCACTTCCATGATCAAGACAAATCATCTTAGTCGACACGTTATAGTCTTCGCAGATGAAATGCCCAATTTCATCACCGACTACGAACTATAAATTCTGAGTTTACAAAGAACTTGTGATTTACATCTTCTGTGACTTTTCACATAAATCACATACAATGCATCTCATGGACTATATGATAATGTCCCATATTCATGTTACCATTATTTTAGATAATAATAAAATAACTTTATCAAACACAATATTAAGTCATACATAATGTCATACATAATATCATACATAGCATCATACAATAGGATTTAAGGGCACTAATCCTAACAGCAAGTTCCCATCACATTGTTTTGCGACAATAGTGAAGCGGTTACACAATCCAAAGATCCAAGGAATCATAAGAAATGAAAGCACATTGAGAGGAAGTACCACATCATTCGAGACATTGTTGCTTATGGAGATGTCACGGTAGCAAAGATTGAAAGTGCAAATAATCTAGCATATCCCTTTACCAAAGCCTTGCCTTAAAGGACTTTCAAGTCACATTTGGAGGAGATGAGAGTCAGATTAGTGCACAATAGTCTTTAGGGCAAGTGGGAGAATGTTGGGATTAATTCCCTAAAATCCTATTGTGAATGCTATGTATGATATTATGTATGACATGATGTATGACATAATATTATAATTGATAAAGTTGTTTTATTATTATCTAAAATAATGGTAACATGAATATGGGACATTATCATATAATCCATGAGATGCATTGTATGTGATCTATGTGATTTAGTCACAGAAGATATAGATCACAAGTTCTTTGTAAACTTAGAATTTTAGTTCATAGTCGGTGATGAAATTGGGCATTTCATCTGCGAAGACTATAACATATCAACTAAGATAATTTATCTTAATCATGGAAGTGGAGACTTCTAGTTGATGTGTTGATATATTTTATGAGTTAAGATATATTGAACTGGACCGTTGTGAGATTTATTATTCTCCTAACGACTGTCAATTGAATAATAAATCTCACGACTTCTATTTACATGGACTCTTAATCCTGAGAGGATAATGGACCTGATCATGAAATGTAGGTTGCTTTGATATATCAGGAGTGAGATCTAAAGTTACGGTCAAAACCTCAGCATGTTGGGCAGCCCCATTTAATGTTGATGGAACATATATTCTCAAGATGAAATTCATAATCTTTTAACGGAGATATAAATTTTTCCTTGAGATAAGTTTAATGGGTTCAGTTATTCAAAGAGTTCGGCCTAAACACTTTGGTAAGAAGTTACTAAAGTATATATTTATGAAATTGAATTTCATAAATATATGTTGAATAACTTTAAAGGATTAAACTGGGTACCCAATGATAAGATGTAGTAATTTACAAAGTGGCAGTCTACATTCATGACTTTGCATTACTAGAAATATTTTATGAAGAGGTTGCATGTATAATAAAGTCTTAGGATATAATTTATAAATAAGGCCTAGAGTGCAACTATATTTATATAGTGGTATTAAATATAGTTAATGGTAACTTTGGACTTGTCAAGAGTTGACAGAAAAGCCCAAGGCCCATTGGAGCTAGTGTCTTATTGGTCCCATTCCAAGCCATATACTAAAGCCCGATTGGAAAGGCCCAAAAGGCTATCCCAATTAGATAATCAGTTATAAGGAGAGAAACATATAGAATTTTAATGTATAAAAAAAAAAAGACATCATTGTGAAATGGTGTGTATGTGAGAGATAGACACTCTATCATTCTCCCTTGAAAACTGATTGAAAGACCACACATCTTGGGCGTAAAGTGGAATTGGAGTGAAGATTAAAAGTGTTCCCGAGTACTTAAATCTTTGGTTTTGAATTTCACCATACCAAGGTATGCTCTCTTGTTCTAGAATTCTGAAATTTACATAGCACATGTTATCAATTGCGAATGAAGTAGATTCGTTAATTTTTCACTGCGTACTTGTATATTTCCATCAGAACTAACTATGCATACTGGAAAGTATGCATGAGAGATTTCTTGCAGTCCTTAGATGAGAAGGTGTGGCAAGTTGTGGAGATAGGCTGGACCAAGCCGAAGGAAGCGCCGACTGACTGGGATGATGTAAAGATCAATGCAGAAAACTTCAACAGTAGGGCATTGAAGTTTTATGCCAAGCTCAAGGACATAGTGAACTCAGCCTTCAATCTTGGGGAAACCATTCCCGAACACAAGATTGTGAGAAAGGTGCTCAGATCTCTGCCTGAGAGATTCCATGCCAAGATCACCGTCATTGAGGAATCAAAGGATATTGACAAGATTCCTTTGACAGAGCTCGTTAGAAATTTACAGACCTATGAGTTGAGTTTATCAATGATTGGGAAGTTAAGCAAGGGCGAGGGCAAGAGCATGGCATTAAAGGGCAAGGGCAAGAGTGACACGGATGAGTCTTCAAACGATGAAGATTCTAAAATGAAGTCCTACATCACCCTACAGTTCAAGAAGTTCATGAAGAATGCCAATGCAAAGGGCTTCAACAAGGACCATAGGCAATCAAGTTCTTCACAGTCTAAGAGCCAAGACAAAAGGAAGAAGGATGCTGGGGATGGTGGTCAATGCACTGTTCCCTCAGGACCTAAGTGTTTCAGGTGTTAGGGATTCAGTCACGTAAAACAAGAGTACCCTACTTATCTCAAGTCTATTGGGAAAAGCAAGTCACTTGCTACTACCTTGAGTGACACCAAACCTGAGGATGATTTCAAAAATGAGGATGACGGAATCTTGAATGCCTTCACCGCCACTGTCAATCCTACTGAAGGGATTGTAGAAGATGTGGATGAAGAAGAAAACTTGGTGGAGTCAAAATTTAAGAAGATGGATGAGCAAGATGACATCCACACAGCCTATGCAAAGTTATACAAGGTCTCGGAGAAACATAAGAAGCTGTATAGGTTGGTCACCAAGAAGCTTAGTGATGTGAAGCTTGAATGAGAACAACTCTCCACAAAGTTTGATGAAGCAAATCAGACTATTGGAGCACTAAGGTTTGAGAACAATTTCTTGGCTGAGAAGACCAAGAAGCTTGAGGCAGAACTATTTCAATTGAGAGCTTAGTTAGAGAGGACCTCGAGTGCAAAGCTTGATGAGATGCTCAGCATGCAAAAATCTTCCTCTGATCGAACCAATTTAGGGTATGATTTTTCTTCTCTTAATATTGCTTATTCTAGTACTACTATTTTTGTTTCCCCTGCTAATAATATTGATTCTGAGAATAATGATGCTAAAAATGTGATAGCTAGTGAGAGCATAGACAAGGATAAATCTATTTTAAGAGTACCCCCTAAGCTTGCAAATAAAGAAACCAAAAACCCTAGGGCTAAGATGAGTAATTCTCAAAAGTCTAAAAAAAAGAAGCAGCATCTCTGTCAAAACTGTGGCGCAGCTGGACATACTCGACCGAATTACTATAAGTGGATAGCCACTTAACAGAGCAACAACATGATTTCGTCGGGAAACCAGAATCAACTTTCATCCTCTCTTACTCCCCTTGGAGATCTCCTCAAGGTCCTCATGTTCCTTTCGAACTTGAACGGTTTCAATTCTTCCCCCTCACCACCAGTTCAAGGCTTTGCTTAAAGGAAAGGTTCTTCCAAGGTGTGGAAGGAAAAGGGCTCTAAGTGATTTAGTCACTTTCTCTCTCTCTTTCCCTCTTTTTGTTATGTTTGCATTATTTGTGTTTTTTGTTTTTTTATTTGAGACAGTCTAGTTTTTATGCGTTGCTTTATTTGACATGTTTTTGTTTGGTTATTTTTGTTGGAAAATACGTGTTTGTATCTAATACAAAACATGCGTAGTGGAAAATTTAACGGATCTACTTCATTTGCAATTGATAACATGTACTATGTAAGTTTCAGAATTAGAGAACAAGAAAGCGTACCATGGTGTGGTGAAATTCAAAACCAAAGATCAGAAGCACTTGAGAACACTTTTAATCTTCACTCCAATTCCACTAACGCCCAAGATGTGTGGTCTCTCAATCAGTTTCCAAGGAGAGAATAGGAGAGTGTCCAACACTCACATACAAACCATTTCATTCCTTGTATGTTCTTAATGAAAACACTTATAAAAAAGACTTCTAAAACTTTGTATGTTTCTCTCCTTATATATAACCAATTATCTAATTAGGCTAGCCTTTTGGGTCATTCCAATTGGGCTCTTATGTGTGGCTTGGAGTCGGACCAAAAGGGACCAATAAAACACTAGCTCCAATGGGCCTTGGGCTTTTCTGTCAACTTTTGACAAGTCTAAAGTTACCATTAACTATATTTAACACCGCTATATAAATGTAATTGCACTCTAGACATTATCTATAATTGCACTAAATGTGGCTGCCCAACATTTGGAGATTTTGACCATGACTAATAGATCTCACTCCTGATATATCAAAGCAACCTACATCTCATAATCAGGTCCATTATTATCTCAGGATTTAGAGTTGATGTAAATAGAAGTCGTGAAATTTATTATCCATTTGACAGTCGTTGGGAGAATAATAAATCTCACAGCGGTCCAGTTCAATATGTTTTAACTCTTAAAACATATCAACATACCAACTAGAAATCTTCATTTCCATGATCAAGACAAATCATCTTAGTTGATATGTTGTAGTCTTCGCAGATGAAACGCCTAATTTCATCATCGACTACGAACTAAAATTCCGAGTTTACAAAGAACTCGTGATTTTTATCTTCCGTGACGTTTCACATAAATCACATACAATGCATCTCATGGACTAAGAAAATGTCACATTAGTTCATTTATAGATAGTCTTGTATAATTAAACAATTTAATTATTTATGACATGCCAATAAATTGGATTTTAGGGCATAAACCCCAACAATTTTTCAGTTGTGTTTTTATTTTGTTTTTCATTCATAAAAAAAAATTGAAAAAAAAAATACAAAAATAGTGTGTGTATCTGTACATTGGAACTTTTGTACCTTGAATGGCCAATGAAGCAAAATTTTCTAAACTTTGAATCTCTTGTAGCTTAGATGAGCATCTTTATGCACAACTAAGCAAGTGAGCTTTATGGCTCTTTGTTTGTGATGAGTAAGATTAAGTAATCTCTTATACTTAACACTCATATCACTCTTTTTGACGGGAAGGACTAAAAAACCCCAAGAGAAAGGCATAAATAACCATCTCACCATTGTTGCCCCCCAATCATGAAATGACATCTGTATGCTTCGGCATAGCAAAAGTGCAATGTCAGAAAACTTAACATAATTGGGTATTTCATTTCTCTCTCTTATATGCCCATGCATGATATACTTAATAAAAGAAAAATATGCAAAGAAAAATAAAAACAAAAATATCAAAATGCTTCAAAACATGATTGCAAGCATGTATTCTAGGAGATATGGGACTAATAGGATGTACCTTGAAGGTGATAGTCCTCATCAAACAGTTATGATCATGTGTGAGTTAAATTGATTTGCTCATATCTCAAATCGTTATAACATAGAGACACTTATGCAATCTTGTAATGTTTTCAAACACAACGTGCAATATTCGTTGCTAATTTTGATACATTTGCAGGTACAATGTGATTTGGCCATCACAAGGTTTACATGCGCTAATCTATGCTCACTAAACTATCATAACTTGTTTTTGAAATATAAAATTGGTTAGACTTGTTTTGTGTGTGTGTGTGTGTTTTGGATATAATGCATGACATTTTTCTTCATTGAGAGATGATTTTGAGAGCTTCAAATGCTATTTGGATCTTTGGTTGTGTAGCATGCTTGATTGCATTCATATCTGTATTTTTCTCTTTTTTGAAAACTATTTTTAAGCAATCTTAATAGCTTCTCGATAGCTCTCGACAGCTAGGCTATCTATCGAGACTTTCCAGCTTTTCTTTATCGTAATCTCGATAGCTAGCTTGATCAATCAAGAAACTTTTTGCCTCCTCGATAGCTTCTCGATAGCTACCTCGATCCATCGAGCTTCTTTGATGCGAAAACTTCTCGTTAGAGCCTCGATAGCTGGTTCGACAGTTGAAAAGTGCCTCTTTAAAGCTTGATAGCTCTCGATTGATTGAGCTTTATGAAGATTCTATATAAAGAGGCATTGCGATTTCTACTCTCATTTCCTTGATCTCTCTCGACACTTTCAGACTCTTCACCTCCCAAAACCTCTCTCACTCACTTCAAACCTCTTCCCCACTCATTTTTCGGTCTCAAGATCTTCTTTCCTCTCTAGTATGATGCTTTCTCACTCATTAATCATGCATTTCATATCTTTTGACCTAACTTTTGGGGATTTTGAAATCTTTTGGAATTTTTCAAAATTGTTGAGGTTTTTGATAAAATTTTGGGATGGGTTTTTGTTAAAATGATCTTTAAACTTCATGCATTGCATCACATATGCATTATAACAATGTTTCATGCATTTTAGATGTCTGTTTACTTTGTTGCTATGTTGTGTGCTGGTAGTTTTAGATTGGGCTGAGCCCATGATGAATTTATATTAGCACGTCACATGTTCAGGCATTCTCATGCATACGTACCTTCAATTCTATATATTTTGATATATGTGTTACTTGGTACTTTTCTGATTGTCTCTCTCTTTCTCTCCCTCTTACGTTAGTTGCATCATGGCACCTAAACGTAAATCTGTTCCATCTCGGAACTCTCTTCATTCCGGAGCATCTTCATCTTCTTCTCCTTTTGATCCCACTCCTTTTCACGTACGGTTCCGTGATGAGAAGACCAAATCTGACTTCTTTGAGAACTTTTCACGACGAGGCATTCATTCGGAACGCCAAATCATTCTGTCCAATTTCTCTGACACTGATCTACCCACTGTCATCCACAATAGGGGTTGGAAATCACTAAGTGGCATCCTGGTCACATGCCCTTCCATGATCATACAGGAGCTCTACTCCAATATGCACAGATTTGATTATTCTATACCCCAATTTATTAGTCGTGTTCGTAGTCTACGTATGGTAGTTACTCCAAGTATTGTATTCGAGGTACTACACGTTCCTAGGGTAGTGCATCCTGACTATCCTGGTTGTGAGCGTTTGAGGACAGTGTCCAAAGACGAACTCTCATTTTGTTTCTGTGAGATACCTTCTTCTTTGGGTGATCGTCAGTTCACATGTTGCTTGGCCTTTGCTAAAGGTCCGAGATTCCTTAACATGGTTACGACTTTTGTTCTACACCCATTGTCTCACTATAACACTATCACAGAGCCTCATGCTCGCCTTTTGCTTTCCCTCATTGAGGATCTTACCATTGATTTCCCCTCTAACTTCATACTTTGCCTTATAGATGTCTATAAGGATACGACGACCCGTGATAAGCACATCTTCCCTTCAGACTGAGACGACTGCTCCTCCAGCTTCTACTACTCCATCCACCTCCAGTCCTTCGTCTTCAGCGAGTGGAGTGACTCTTGAGGCTATCATGGCACAGCTTGTGTGCATGGATGCTCGCCTTGACATACTTAGTGATGAGTTGTGTCAGGTGAACACCCATATAGGTCGTATCGTACGATGACAGGCTATCATGGGTGGTTTCACTATTGCCTCTTCTCCATCTCCACCGATGTCCGAGGATGAGAGTGACGATGGCTCAGGCAGTGATGATGTCAATGAGGATGATGATGATGCTAGCTCACCTAGCGATGATGAGATGTCTACTTGATGTACTTACTCCTTTGTCACCCGTGACAAAAAGGGGGAGTAGTTTTGAGATGAGAGTAGTCATACTCATAGGGGGAGGGATAGTTTAGGAGATAGGGGGTGTTCTTGAGTGTTCATATGTTTGAGGGATGTAGTGAGGATTTTCATGTATCTTTTTTTTTTTCTTTTTTCTTTTTTTTCTATTTTAGATACATTGTTCATGTACCTTAGATGATGTGATCATATTGTGATAGCAAACCTTGTACTTGTTGATATATATACATTTGAAATTGTTATTACAGTTCTTTCACCCATCTTTACATGTGTTATTTCTTTTCTCTTTTTATCCACATATTTCTGTTGGAAAAATGCATGGAAAATACTTGTTTGTATCTCATGCAAACATGCGTAGCGGAAAAAGTAACGGATCTACTTCACTCGCAATTGATATCATGTACTATGTAAGTTACAGAATTAGAGAACAGGAAAGCATACCTTGAAGTGGTGAAATTCAAAATTGAAGATTAGAAGCACTTGGGAACACTTTTAATCTTCACTCCAATTTCACTTAATGCCCAAGATGTGTGGTCTCTCAATTAGTTTCCCAGGAGAGAATAGAAGAGTGTCCAACACTCACATACTCACTATTTCAGAATGATGTCTCACACCACTTCCGAAATTCTGTATGTTTCTCTTCGTATATATAACTGATTATGTAATTGGGCTAGCCTTTTGGGCCATTCCAATGGGCTCTTGTGTGTGGCTTGGAGTGGGACCAATAAGACACTAGCTCCAATGGGCCTTGGGCTTTTCTGTCAACTCTTGACAAGTCCAAAGTTACCATTAACTATATTTAATACCACTATATAAATATAGTAGCACTCTAGGCCTTATCTATAAATTATATCCCAAGACTTTATTGTACATACGTTGTTAAAACTGGTTTTATATCTCATACAAAACACATAGCGGAAGCAACAAACAATGATCTATTTCATTCATGATTGATAACATGTACTATGTAAATTTTAGAATTTAAGAACAAGATAGCGTACCTTGGTGTGGTGAAATTCAAAACCAAAGATTGAAGTTCTCAGGAATACTTTTAATCTTTACTCCAATTCCACTTTACGCCCAAGATGTGTGGTCTCTCAATCAGTTTTCAAAGGGAAGAATGAAGTGTGTCTCACTCTCACATACACCATTTCTTATATCACTAATAAAAATTCTGTATGTTTCTCCCTTTATAACTAACTGATTATCTAATTGGGCTAGCCTATTAAGCCTTTCCAATTGGGCTTTAGTGTGTGGCTTGGAGTGGGACTAAAAGGGACCAAAAAGACACTAGCTCCAATGGGCCTTGGGCTTTTCCGTCAACTCTTGACAAGTCCAAAGTTACCATTAATTATATTGAATATCACTATATAAATATAATTCCTCTCTAGGCCTTATTAATAAATTATATCCCAAGACTTTATTATACGTGCAACCCCTTCATTAAAATATTCGTAGTAATACAAAGTCATGAATATAGACTGCCACTTTGAAGATTACTACATCTTAATCCTTGAGTACCCAGTTTAATCCTTTATGTTATTCATCATTATGAAATCCAATTTCATAAATATATACTTTAGTAACTCTTTACTAAAGTGGTTAGGCCCAACACTCTGAATAATTAAACCCATTAAACTTATCTCAAGGGAATAGTTTATATCTCCATTAAGAGATTATGAATTCCATCTTGAGAATATATGTTCCATCAGCACTAAATGCGGTTGCCCAACATACTGAGGTTTTGATCGTGACTAGATCTCACTCCTGATATATCAAAGCAACCTACATCTCATGATCAGGTCCATTATTTTCTCAGGATTTAAAGTTGATGTTAATAGAAGTCGTGAGATTTATTATTCAATTGACAGTCGTTAAGAGAATAATAAATCTCACAGCGGTCCAGGTCAATATGCCTTAACTCTTAAAACATATCAACATACCAACTAGAAGTCTCCACTTCCATGATCAAGACAAATCATCTTAGTTGATATGTTATAGTCTTCGCAAATGAAACGCCCATTTTCATCACCGACTACGAACTACATTTTGAGTTTACAAGGAACTTGTGATTTACATCTTCTGTGACTAAATCACATAAATCACATACAATGCATCTCATGGACTATGATAATGTCCCATTAGTTCATTTATAGATAGTCTCATATAATTAAACAATTTAATTATTTATGACATGCCAATAAATTTTATTTTAGGGCATAAACCCCAACAATCTCCCACTTGCACTCAAAGACAATTTAACATATATCCGACACTTATCTCCCTTTAGAGTAATTCATAGTCACTCTAAGGCAAGGTTTGGAAACAAGTTTCAATCAGAGTAATTCATAGTCATTCTAATACTTACATTTAATGAGTATCTTCACCACCTAGGATGCACACATATCTTGAAGTCCAACTTCATGAATCACAATCAAACTACAAGTCAGTATTTGTACATCCAGTAACTATCAAAACCTTACTTTTGTGGACAAGCATATAATCCCTCATTCTCCTAAGATTTTTGAGTATATGCTTTACTCCCACTAAATTAAGTGAGCTTTTATTCAAAGGATATTTGCTTACCATGCCCACCGCAAAATAGATATTTAGTCTAGTATTTAGCATAGCATAAAGACTTCCTATTAGTATAGTATTAGGAACTGTCTTAATATGCTCTTCCTTTTATATGTCTTAGGACCACAGTCCTATATATAAAGGAACTTCAAACTTAAAAGGAAAGAATCCTTTCTTGAAGTATTATATGCTATACTTGGCTAGAATCTAATCTATTTAAGCAGTTTGAGATAGACCTAACATCCTAATTTCTGAATTATAACAAAGTTAAATTCTTAGGATAACTAGTCTTTCCCAAGTACTTTATATCAATCTAGATTAGACAAAAAAAAACTCTAAATGATTAGAATGTCATTAACATACATTAAGAAATTTATTATTCTATATAGCTTTACACACATAAGGCCTTTTAATATTTAATCAAAATCAAACAATTTGATTTCTTGATCAAATATAATATTTTATGATTTAGATGCTTGCTTTAATCCTTAAATGGAATTTAAGCAACTTGAAATCTAAATACTACCGTTTCTTTGCTATGTACAAGTCTAGTTACATCATATAGATGTCTTCCTCAAGATTGCTACTAAAAGAAGCTTTCTTGATATCCATTGCCATATTTTATCCAAATGAAATATAATGGATAAGAGAATCTAGATAGAGTCAAACTTGACTATTGGTGAAAAAATCTTTTCATAATCGAACCATATCTTTCTGAATAAATCTTTTCATCACTAGTCTTGAGTTTGGAGGTTTGCACCTTCAAATCTATCAATCTCATTTTTCTTGTAGACCTATTTAAGAACAATAGGCTTAATACCATTAGGCTCCTCTACAAATTCTAGACTTTAAATAGAATCTAATTCTATTTACATAACCTTGATCCAGCAATTCATATTTATATCATCTATTGCCTCTACGTAGGACTGAGGATCAAATTCATATCCTTGTGGAATGACTTCAAAAGTTTATCCCAAAAGTATGAATTGATAATCCTCCCACTATGATATTGTATCGGTGCACTAGCTATATATATGGAGAATAATGCCTTGTGATGTATGTAATACAACCATCTCATTTCTAAATGTATTTCACAGTTGTCTTACAACAAATTCTGACATTTGTCTTCTAGAATAAATCTTCGTTTAGCTTTAAGATTATTCATATAGTCATCATCAAGAACTTTGTAATTGTACTTTACAAACATCTTGTCATCTTCATGACTACCAAAATAACCTTTTGAAATTCCTTTTGGATACCCAACATAAACACACATTTTTCTACCTTTTGATTTTAATTTGTTAGACTTCCTTTCTAGCACAAGTGCTAGACATTTCCAAAAGTGGAAGTATCAAATACTAGGTTTTCACCCAATCCACAATTTGACAAATGTCCTAGGAACAAACTTTTGAAATCAATTTTAGAAAATTTATAGTAATACATAGTGTATATCTCCAAAAGAAATAAGCAAATGGAAATACTAATCATGTACTTTACTATTTCTAAAAGAGTCTTATTCCTCCTTCATGTATGCACTGACTTAAATAAGTCATTGAAAATATATTCTTTTACAATAAAGGAACCCTAGATCATATTATTCTCTAAATAGAATTCATAGATTGGGAATTTAACAAATAATGGTTCTAAAAGCCCATCTTTCACCAATCTTGAATACCATTTAGATTAATAAGATCTAGATGAGAGCCAAAACATACAATACCAAAGAATGGAAACTTTCTCTTTAAAAAGTAAAACATGTAAATCTCCATCTAGAAAACAATCATGAACAAAACTTAGCATTACCAAGCCAGAAACACTTTCCTTTGGGTATACTTTTGAGTCTAATTTCCTTTTGGCAACTACTAGGGCAACTAGCTTGCCCAAGTGTTTGGTATTTTAATTCCTCTTCTTACCACCATTTCCTTTCGGTCTAGGCTAAGAATTTGAATTAAATCATATTGATCCTAGCCTTAGCTTTAAGGATGTCTTTCTTTGCGTAGAATTCAATCATCAATTCAGATAAAATTATAAATAAAAATTTATTTTTCAAAACAGTCTGAATTGATCAAATGATTCTATCAAGGACTTGTGGATCATATCCATATGAGATTAACATTTAATCTCTACATCCAAAAATTCCAATTCATTTTAAAATGAAAATATTTTCATAAAATGATATAGAATTGGAACAACTTAAACTTTTCTTGGCACTCAATATGACTTATATTAAATATCGTCTAGTAGCACGATATTTCATACCAAACATCTCATTTAGACTTAATACAAAGTCTAAGTCTAGCACTAACTCTTGCATCTCATGCTGTAGCACATTTGAGATAAAAGCTAATGTAACATATTAGCATTTCAATGGCTATTATGATCATATCATAAGCCATCTTCCATCAATGCATCATGCATAGGAAATTATGATAATCCTGAATCGAAACATATATATGTACTTCAGCTCCTTTAAGCACCATGTGCAAAATTATATCTTAGTTAATGTGATCCAATAAAAATAGTAGCTAGAGAACAAAATTATGAAAACTTTATTTTGAGACTATGAACATAATTACAAGGACATTATATTTTGCATCCATAACCATATAGTATAAAACCCGAAAAACATACTATACTAGGTGCAACGACAACCCAATCCATGTCTATAATTCCTTGGTAGGAAGTTTATTATAAACACATTAATTGGTTGAGAACTATTCTCATTATTAGTGTTATCATGGTAACTCTTACCAAACAAAAATAATTTGCCGCTCTTCCTTTGGCCTCTAAGTAATAATAGTAAGAACTCAGCATAGAGGATACTATCAAACTTAGTCTAGTGTACACCATTGCCTAGAATCATGTGTAGCCACATTTCATCCCCTTAACAGGCTTATTATGTAGTGCCATGATATAAAACACCCTCCGCATGGAATGCAAAGCTCGAGGCTAAGATAAGGTGTTTGATCAAACTACTATAAACCAAGAAATTCAATCCTGTAATACCATGAAATAAATACTCTCCACATGGAATGCTAAGCTCGAAGCAAAGAAAAAGTATATATTTCACACTACTATGAACCAACAATGGAGGCCGTGAGATCCAACCCTTGTATCTCTCTCCCACTAGAAATTTTAAAACATGTGGATTGTCTTGAATTCATTGTGATCTAATCACAATTTTAACCCTACACATCAAATGTGTTTAATTGTTTAAATTTAATGTGATGTAGCTAAGTCACGTCACAATAGCGTAACGAACATTCCCGCAATCACAAAGAAGTTTAACCTTGTAATCCGGGAAGTAAATACATCCGCATGGAATGCAAGATTCGAAGTCAAGACAAGGTATCTATTCACATTACAATAAACTTAACAAAAGGGTCATTTCAACACTCCCACTCGTTATTTGGGTTTTTCTTAAATAATTGTGATCTCTCACAACTAATAACCTTGCACTTGTTGAAGACTCTAATCTCATTAGAATCACTAACTAAAATGGTAGTCCTAAACTATTTAGGACTCCTTAAATCCTAATGGATCAAAAATTAGTTATAAAGAACTCTATCCTTAATTTACTAGATAAAGTATTCTAATCTCATTAGAAACTATATAACTTTAATTAGAATTTTAATCTCTTTAAAAACCTCTAATTAAAATAAATTAAGGACTTTTAATCATAAAACAATTTAGGACTAAGATTTCTATTTAACTAATATCTTTGATCTCATTAGGTCTTTTAGTTAGATAACGATTAATAAATGTCCTTAACTTTTAAGGACTGTAAAATTAATCACATAGCCTTGCTTTTTATCAAAGTTTTAACATTTAGTCAAAAACAAGTGAAAATTCAAAATTCAGTGCCTTCGATCAGTCGAAAGGAATTCTCGATCGATCGAGACTCGCAAAACTGAATTTTTTAAAATTTTCAGGTAACCGTTTTTGGCATCTTCATTGTTCTTCCATCAAAAACACTTTTGATTTTATCAAGATTTACAGATCAAACTTTAAGTTTTTCAAGATCATTATCAAGAACCCTAATAATGCTAGAAAACCCTTGAAAACATAATCCTAATCTCATTAGGAATAAATTTCATTAAACTAGCATTAACATATATAAATATATATAACGTAACATAAACCCATATTACATTTAAAAAATCAATATTATATTAATATAATATACTATACGGATTATCACATGTAATATGTAAATATTACATTATATATAACATGTAGATTGCATGAATACATTATAACCATACGGATTGTTAGAATCCTATGTATAAAACATGCAAGATGGCCAAGCCATGCAATAAGTCCAAGCCATGCAACTATTGTTGAAGCCGTGCAATTATTGTTCAAACGGTGCAAAACAATCAAAAAGCATTTGCACACTAAGGCAAAGTATTTGCACACTAAGCCAAACAGTGCAAAAAAGTCAATTCAACCGTGGGCCATCAAGACAATTACCATTAAATTGTCTTATTGTACAACCCAGCACAATTGACAGTTATTGTTTTATTCTCAACTATATCTAAGCAATGGAACATAACAATCAATGCACGAAATATATAAAGAGAGATACTCATGACTACTTGGAATAACATGAACCAAGTATCTAAACCAATGTATATCTCAATCCAAACCAAGGTGTCCATTCAAAGAAAGTAGTTATTGTCCATTGACAATAACTACTTTCAAGTATAGTTATTGAATAGTGCCAAGTTCTAATTGCAATGGCTTCACATATACATAGATCATCTATGAATCATGGCATATGAATTCTAACGCTAACATCGTAAATTCATAAAACCATGATTATCAAACCATGTCTACACAAAGATGACAATTTTCTTAAATTCTAAAATTCAATCACATATTATACAATCATGAGATGAAAACCTAGCTCTAATACCAATTGTTGGAAAAACTAGTTTTGTATCTCATACAAAACACATAGCGGAAGCAACAAACAATGATCTATTTCATTCATGATTGATAACAGGTACTATGTAACTTTTAGAATTTAAGAACAAGATAGCGTACTTTGGTGTGGTGAAATTCAAAACCAAAGATTGAAGTACTCGGGAATACTTTTTATCTTCACTCCAATTCCACTTTACACCCAAGATGTGTGGTCTCTCAATCAGATTTCAAAGGGAAGAATGAAAGTGTGTCTCATTCTCACATACACCATTTCTTATATCACTAATAAAAATTCTGTATGTTTCTCCCTTTATAACTAACTGATTATCTAATTGGGCTGGCCTATTGGGCCTTTCCAATTGGGTTTTAGTGTGTGGCTTGGAGTGGGACCAAAAGGGACCAATAAGACACTAGCTCCAATGGGCCTTGGGCTTTTCCGTCAACTCTTGACAAGTCCAAAGTTACCATTAATTATATTTAATACCACTATATAAATATAATTGCACTTTAGGCCTTATTAATAAATTATATCCCAAGACTTTATTATACATGCAAACCCTTTATTAAAATAATCGTAGTAATACAAAGTTATGAATATAGACTGCCACTTTGAAGATTACTACATCTTAATCCTTGAGTACCCAGTTTAATCCTTTATGTTATTCATCATATATTTATGAAATCCAATTTCATAAATATATACTTTAGTAACTCCTTACTAAAGTGGTTGGGCCCAACACTCTGAATAACTAAATCCCTTAAACTTATCTAAAGGGAATAGTTTATATCTCCATTAAGAGATTATGAATTTCATCTTGAGAATATATGTTCCATCAACACTAAATGCGGCTGCCTAACATACTAAGGTTTTGATTATGACTAATAGATCTCACTCCTGATATATTAAAGCAACCTACATCTCATGATCAGGTCCATTATTCTCTCAAGATTTAAAGTTGATGTCAATAGAAGTCGTGAGATTTATTATTCAATTGACAGTCGTTAGGAGAATAATAAATCTCACAACAGTCCAGTTCAATATGTCTTAACTCTTAAAACATATCAACATATCAACTAGAAGTCTCCACTTTCATGATCAAGATAAATCATCTTAGTTGAAATGTTATAGTCTTCGCATATGAAATGCCCATTTTCATCACCGACTACAAACTACATTTTGAGTTTACAAGGAACTTGTGATTTACATCTTCTGTGACTAAATCACATAAATCACATACAATGCATCTCATGGACTATGATAATGTCCCATTAGTTCATTTATAGATAGTCTCATATAATTAAACAATTTAATTATTTATGACATGCTAATAAATTGGATTTTAGGGCATAAACCCCAACCCATGCAACTCCTTCATAAAATATTCGTAGTAATACAAAGTCATGGATATAGTCTGCCACTTTAAAAATTACTACATCTTAATCCTTGAGTATCCGGTTTAATCCTTTATGTTATTCATTATATATTTATGAAATCCAATTCCATAAATATATACTTTAGTAACTCCTTACTAAAGTGGTTGGGCCCAACTCTCTGAATAACCAAACCCATTAAACTTATCTCAAGGGAATATTTTGTATCTCCGTTAAGAGACTATGAATTCCATCTTGACAATACATGTTCCATCAACACTAAATGTGATTTCCCAACACACTGAGGTTTTGACCGTGGCTAATAGATCTCACTTTTGATATATCAAAGCAACCTACATCTCATGATCTGGTCCATTATTCTCTCAGGATTTAGAGTTGATGTAAATTGAAGTCGTGAGATTTATTATTCATTTGACAGTCGTTAGGAGAATAATAAATCTCACAGCAGTCTAGTTCAATATGTGTTAACTCTTAAAGCATATCAACATACCAACTAGAAATCTTCATTTCCATGATCAAGACAAATCACCTTAGTTGATATGTTATAGTCTTCGCAGATGAAACGCCCAATTTCATCACCGACTACGAACTAAACTTCTAAGTTTACAAAGAACTTATGATTTACATCTTCTGTGACTAAATCATATAAATCACATACAATGCATCTCATTGACTAAGATAATGTCCCATTAGTTCATTTATAAATAGTCTCATATAATTAAACAATTTAATTATTAATTACATGCCAATAAATTGGATTTTAGGGCATAAACCCTAACAATCTCCCATTTGCCCTCAAAGACTATTTATCATATATCCAACACTTATCTCCCTTTAGAGTAATTCATAATCACTCTAAGGCAAGGCTTGGAAACAAGTTACAGTCAGATTTATTACATAAATTATCTTTTCTACTACTATGTCTCATGTACTCATATCTCTCTAATGAGAAGATACTATTTATACTTAATGTGTATCTTCACCACCTAAAGTGAACACATATCTTGAAGTCCTACTTCATGAATCACAATCAAACTACAAGTCAGTATTTGTACATCCAATATCTATCAAAACCTCACTTTTGTGGACAAGCATATAATCCCTCATATTCCTAAGATATTTGAGTATATGCCCACTGCAAAATAGGTATTTGGCCTAGTATTTAGCATAGCATAAAGACTTCCTATCTATTTGATATAAGGAACTGTCTTAATATGCTCTTCCTTTTATATGTCTTAGGACCACAGTCCTATATAAAGGAACTTCAAACTTAAAAGGAACGAATCCTTTCTTGAAGTATTACATGCTATACTTGGCTAGAATCTAATCTATTTAAGCAGTTTGAGATAGACTAAACATCCTAAATTTTGAATTTTAACAAAGTAATTCTTAGGATGTGACCAGTCTTTCCCAAGTACTTTATATCAAACTGTAATATACAACCAAAAACTCCATTGCTGAGAATAACTCTACATTATTCTAAATGATTAGAATGTCATCAATATATATTAAGAAATTTATTATTCTATATAGCATTTACACATATAAGTCCTTGTAATACTTGATCAAAATCATACAATTTGATTTCTT
Organism: Castanea sativa; assembly: GCF_040712315.1. NCBI lineage: Eukaryota > Viridiplantae > Streptophyta > Magnoliopsida > Fagales > Fagaceae > Castanea > Castanea sativa. The sequence goes on from NC_134013.1 coordinate 45,374,590, forward strand.
GATCAAAGATGATATTTTATGATTTAGATGCTTGCTTTAGTCCATAAATGGAATTTAAGCAACTTGCATACTAAACACTACTAGTTCTTTGTTATGTACAAGTCTAGTTACATCATATAGATGTCTTTCTCAAGATTTCTACTAAAAGAAGCTTTCTTGACATCCATTGCCATATTTCATCCAAATGAAATATAATGGATAAGAGAATCTAGATAGTCTCAAACATGACTATTGGTGAAAAAATCTTTTCATAGTTGAACCATTTCTTTCTAAATAAATCTTTTCGCTATTAGTCTTGACTTCGAAGGTTTGCACCTTTAATTCTATCAATCTCATTTTTCTTGTATACCTATTTGAGAGCAATAAGCTTAATGCCACTAGGCGCCTCTACAAGTTCTAGACTTTATATAGAATCTAATTCTATTTACATAACTTTGATCCAATAATCCATATTCATATCATCTATTGCCTTTATGTATGTCCGAGGATCAAATTCATATCCCTTTTGGAATTACTTCAAAAGTCTATCCTAAAAGTATGAATTAATAATCCTCCCACTACGATATTGTACTTGTGTACTAGCTATATATTTAAAATAATCCTTTTTGGTATATCTAATACAACCATCTCATTTCTAAATGTATTTCATAGCTATCCTACAACAAATTCTGACATCTTCCTTCTAGAACAATTCTATGTTTTGCTTTAAGATTATTCACATAGTCATCATCAAGAAACTTTGTATTTGTACTTTACAAACACGTTATCTTCTTTATGACTACCAAAACAATCTTCTGCATTTCCTTTTGGATACCCAACATAAACACACATTTTTCTATCTTTTGATTTCAATTTGTTAGACTTCCTTCCTAGCACAAGTGCTGGACATCCCCAAAAGTGGAAGTATCATATACTAGGTTTTCACCCAATCCACAATTTGACTGATGTCCTAGGAACAAACTTTTGAAATCAGTTTTTAAAAAATGTATAGTAATAATTGCAATATATCTCCAAAAGAAATAAGCAAATGGAAATATTAATCATGTACTTTACTATTTCTACAAGAGTCTTATTCCTCCTTCATGTATGCACTCACTTAAAAAAAAAAGTCATTGAAACAACATTCCTTTACAATAAAGGAACCCTAGATCATATTATCCTCTAAATAGAATTCATAAATTGAGAATATAACAAAATAATGGTTCTAAAAGCCCATCTTTCACCAATCTTAAATATCATTTAGATTAATAAGATCTAGACATAAGTGCCAAAACATACATTGCTAAAGGACGAAAACTTTCTCTTTAAAAGTAAAGCATGTAAATTTCCATCTAGGAAATAATCATGGACAATGCTTAGCGTTACCAAAACCGGAAACACTTTCCTTTTGATCATACTTTTAAGCCTAATTTCCTTTTGGCAACTACTAGGACAGCTCGTTTGTCCAACTATTTGGTATTATGATTCCTCTTCTTGCCATCCTTACCCTTCGATCTAGGCTAAGAATTTGAATGTAATCATATTGATCTTAGCCTTAGCTTTTAGGATGTCTTCCATTGTGTAGAACTCACTTATCAATTCAGATAATATAAAAGAAATTTATTTTCAAAACAATCTGAATTGATCATGAAAGTTCAAAAAGAGTGTAAAACCCCTTTGAATGTTTAGACCCCCAAATAACAAATTACCAATTCAAGCTTATAGACAAACAATGTACGTGTGGAAAATGTAAATAAGCTAAAACAAAATTGATAGCATAATCTAAACCAAATAAAATCACATCCACAGTAGAAATTAAAGGGCAAAGATTAAGGGAAGAGAGATGCAAACACAAGGACAATACAGTGATGTGTTATCGAAGAGGAAACCGAAGCCCTCGGCATAAAACTTGTCCGCCACCCTCCAAGCGGTCAATAATCCACTAAAGAATGTAGTTGGGATACATGGACAACAGAAGAACCTCCAAGCCTAATCTACCTAGTGTACCTAAGCCCTCCAAGCTCCTACTCCAACGAGGTTGCGCTGAACCTATTTCTTCTTTAGCTTACCGGGTTCCGCTACAGCCCATAGCATCAACCAATATGAAATTGGTCCCTTCTTAACTGCTTCCCAAAGCATCAAACAGCCTTTCACAGATGTGGGTATGGTGAGGAAAGGTTTTGGTAATGGACCTTTCAAGGATGTAACAATGGAGAGGAAGAGAGTAGAAGAATTTGAAGAGTCTCTATGTGAAGATTGTGGATGAGTCAATCTTGTTTTTCTCTAGGGTTTCTCTCTCAAAATTCTCTCTGGAAGCTCTCTACATTTTGTGGGTATAAGGGGTATTTATACTAAGGTGAGAAAGGAATGCAAAGAGTCAGATTTTCCCAAACAGGGCTAGCTAGCGGCTTGGCCTCGCAACTTAACTGAGTCGCAAGTTCAAGTTACGAGAAAATAGAATGACCAGACTGGAAATTTTGTCCTGTAGTGCTACAGTTGGTGTGACTGTTCACCTTCTCAACACGCTTCACTCGTGTGCATCATCTGGCGGCTTGCAAGCCACGAGCCACCCACAAGATCCAGCCGCGAGTCCTTGCTTTGCTGCACATTCTTGAGCATTTCTTCACACTCTCTCACACACTACCCTTACTTGAACCCCACCTAAATACAGGGTTCCTAAGTGCTGAATTACAAGCAAATTGGCACGGAATAAAGCCAATACAATGGTTGATAAATTTCAACCTTACAGATCAAATCATTCTAACAAGGACTTGTGGATCATATCCATATGAGATTAACATTTAATCTCTACATCCAAGAATTCCAATTCATTTTAAAAATAAAATATTGTCATAAAATTATATAAAATTGGAATTCCTCAAGCTTTTCTTAGCACTCAATATGATTCATACCAAACATCTCATTTAGACTTAATATAAAGTCTAAAACTAGTACAAACTCTTGCATCTCATGCTTTAGTACAATTGAGATAGAAGTCAATGTAACATTTCAACATTTCAACGGAGACTATGATCATATCATAAGCTATCTTCCATCAATGCATCATTCGTAGGAAATCATCACAATGCTGAATCAAAATAAAGTTTATGTACTTCAACTTCTTTAAGCACCATGTCCAAAATTATTTCTTAGTTAAGGTGATTCAATTAAAATAGTAGCTTGAGAACAAAATTTATGACAACTTTATTTTGAGACTATGAACATAATTATAGGGACATTATATTTTGCATTCATAACCATATAGTATAAAACCCGAAAAACATACTATACTAGGTGCAATGACAACCTAATCCCACAATTAATATTCCTCGGAAGCGAGGTCATATCAATCACTATGATCAGGCGAGAATTATTCTCATTATTAATGCTATCATGGTAATTCCTACCAAACAAAAATAATTTGCCACTTTTGCGTTAGCCTCTAAGTAATAATGACATAGCTCCGAAGGGAGGTTAACATTACACTTAGTCTAGTATACATCATTGCCTAGAATCAATGTGAAGCACCAAGTAACTCCATGGAAGCGTGGTCGTTCCCAATGTAAAAACACATTTCATCTATCATTAAGAAGTTTAATCTATAGTACCATGAATTAAACACCCTCCGAAGGGAGCAAGGCATGTACGCCAAGGCGAGGTGCCTAATCACACTACTATAAACCAGCAATGGAGGCCATGAGAATCAACCCTTAAATCTCTCTCCCACTAGAAATTTTAAAACAAGTGGATTGTACTAAAATCATTGTGATCTCATCACAATTTTAACCCTACACATCATGTGTTTAATCGTTTAAATTCGATGTGATGTTACTAAGTCACGTCACTATAGCGTAACTAACATTCACGCAATCACAAAGAACTTTAACCTTGTAATCCGTGAAATAAATACCCTCCACATGGAATGCAAGACTCGAAGTCAAGACGAAGTATCTATTCACATTACAATAAACTTAACAAAAGGGTTATTTAAGCACTCCCACTCATTATTTGGGTTTTTCTTAAATAATTGTGATCCCATCACAACTAATAACCTTGCACTTGTTCAAGACTCTAATCTCATAAGAATCACTAACTAAAATGGAAGTCCTAAACGATTTAGGACTCCTTAAACACTAGTGAATCAAAAATTAGTTATATAGAACTGTATCCTTAATTTTTAAATGAAAAGTTCTAATCTCATTAGAAACTATATACCTTTTAATTAAGCTTTAATCTCATTAAAAATTCTAATTAAAATAAATTAAGGACTTTTAAACATACAACAATTCCAATCTCATTAGAATGTTTGTTAAAAGACAAGTCCCAAACTATTTAGGACTAAGAGTCCTATTTAACTAATACCATTGATCTCATTAGGTCTTTTAGTTAGAACCATGTGTAATCTCATCACACACATCCTTGTTCTTTATATTGGTGAAAAACACTTAGAAAAAAAAATTATGAATCATTAGTCCTCGATCAATCCTCGACAGATGCTCGATCGATTGAGAAACAATTCCGCAAAGCTCGATTGATGCTCGACAGATCCTCAATTGATCGAGAAAAATTCCACGAAGCTCGATCGTTGCTCAACAGATCCTTGATCGATCTAGAAACTTTCTACCAACTCGATTAATGCTCGACAGATGCTCGATCGACCGAGCATCACGAATTTCGAATTTCCCAGAATTTTTCTAAGATAGTTTTTCAACATTTTCATGAACAAAACAACCATCATATGAACATAATGGACACAGATTGATACCTAAACTGAATATCATTGATGCTATAGCCTTAAAATTCAATTTAACATACTTAAACTCAAAAATTAAACAACATCATAACATCAAAATCAGTTTTCATCAAATCATAGTTTCAACAACCATGCAGAAAATTAAATTTCTCACAACATGAAACTATTGTCACTAATTCCAAAAATCACAAAACATGTTATACAATTTGAATTGAAGGCCGCTCTGATACCATTTGTTGGAAAAATGCATGGAAAATACTTGTTTGTATCTCATGCAAACATGCCCAGCGAAAAATTAACGGATCTACTTCACTTGCAATTGATAACATGTACTATGCAAGCTACAGAATTAGAGAACAAGAAAGCATACCTTGAAGCGGTGAAATTCAAAACCGAAGATTAGAAGCACTTGGGAACACTTTTAATCTTCACTCCAATTCCACTTAATGCCCAAGATGTGTGGTCTCTCAATCAGTTTCCAAGGAGAGAATAGAAGAGTGTCCAACACTCACATACTTACCATTTCAGAATGATGTCTCACACCACTTCCAAAATTCTGTATGTTTTTCTTCTTATATATAACTGATTATCTAATTGGGCTAACCTTTTGGGCCAATCTAATTGGGCTCTTGTTTGTGGCTTGGAGTGGGACCAAAAGGGACCAATATTACACTAGCTCTAATGGGCCTTGGGCTTTTCTGTCAACTCTTGACAAGTCCAAAGTTACCATTAACTATATTTAATACCACTATATAAATATAGTTGCACTCTAGGCTTTATCTATAAATTATATCTCAAGACTTTATTGTACATGCAACCCCTTCATAAAATATTTGTAATAATACAAAGTCATGAATATAGACTGCCACTATGAAGATTACTATATCTTAATCATTGAGTACCCGGTTTAATCCTTTATGTTATTCATTATATATTTATGAAATCCAATTCGATAAATATATACTTTAATAACTCCTTACTAAAGTAGTTGGGCCCAACTGTCTGAATAACCAAACCCATTAAACTTATCTCAAGGGAATATTTTGTATCTCCGTTAAGAGACTATGAATTCCATCTTGAGAATACATGTTCTATCAACACTAAATGTGGCTGCCTAACATACTGAGGTTTTGACAGTGACTAATAGATTTCACTCCTGATATGTCAAAGCAACCTGCATCTCATGATCAGGTCCATTATTCTCTCAGGATTTGGAGTTGATGTAAATAGAAGTCGTGAGATTTATTATTCATTTGACAGTCGTTAGGAGAACAATAAATCTCACAGCAGTCCAGTTCAATATGTCTTAACTCTTAAAACATATCAACATACCAACTAGAAATCTCAATTTCCATGATCAAGACAAATCATCTTAGTTGATATGTTATAGTCTTCGCAGATGAAACGCCCAATTTCATCACTGACTACGAACTAAACTTCTGAGTTTACAAAGAACTTGTGATTTACATCTTCTGTGACTAAATCACATAAATCACATACAATGCATCTCATGGACTAAGATAATTTTCCATTAGTTCACTTATAAATAGTCTCATATAATTAAATAATTTAATTATTAATGACATGCTAATAAATTGGATTTTAGGGCATAAATCCTAATAGTTTCTTATTTATTGTATGCAATCTTTTGTTTCTGTTTCACACAAAGGTGCCTTGATAAGTTTTGTTTAAGTATTTCAGAAATACAGGTTGCCAAAGTCTTCCTTGCCATGAACTCTCTTCTTGCAAAATTTTTCAAGAGTTTGTGTTAGGATAGATTTTATTGTACTTAACAAGTGAATATGAGTTGAGTGATTTTTAACATATGTCAACATTTTATGTATTGGCTAATCCTTTGACAAAACGCACTTTACTTGCAGTTGAGTAGATCTAGGATGTGTTTAATACTTCAAGAAAGAAGGTTTCAAGTTCAAGTGTTAAAGCCATGCAAGTCTGTCCAAGAATCAAGTGAGAAAGTGCTAGATTTTAAAGCTCGATAGCTAGTATCTATCGAGGTTTAAAAGCCGTTGAAGCCCGTGGCTCGACAGCTAGCTCGATAGATGGATATCTATTGAGGTTTATGAAGCTCAGTTTTCATCCAATCCGTGAGTATGTGTTTGGGCTTTCTTTTCTCACAACCCTAAACATATATAAGGATTATTTTAAGGGTCGTATTAGGTTGCACAGTCAAGAGCACAATTGCGCAAGAGCATAATTCCTCAAGTGTGACCTGAAACCTAGTTTGCCCTAGTTCTTGAAGAAGCTACTGTGTTTGTACACCGTAGGGTTTCATGACCAAGCAACTTCGTGATCTTCATTGGTTGATGAACGTAAGAACTTTGCAGCCAACATTCTTCTCCAGTTGGTGATCAAGTCACATATTGGGATCTGCGCATCTTCTGGTTAGTCACGTACTAGGAGCCATGCAATACAAGGAGAGATTGTCACTACAAAACAAGTCCAATTGGGTATTAGGGTAAGGGTTCAACTGTAGGTTGGTATAAGGTACTAGGATTCCTTTACTTGTAACTGCTTGTTTTGATAATAGTGGATTCTCGGGAGTGGTGACCTAAAAATCATCTGGTGGGGTTTTTGCCATGTAGGTTTTTCCCATTCATAAACAAATCACCATGTCATTTAATTTCCACTGCATATTTAGTTATTTGGTGATTTGTTTGTACTGCCACGCTCATTGCATGTAATTGAACCTAATTAATTCACTTGGCTAATTAATTGGTTAATTCATCACAAGGGGTCAATACATTTTTGACCTATCAGCGAAGACTTGTGATGCTCAATGCCATATTATTCCACGACCCTTCGGACTTCACCCTCAAAGTGGGAACCATTATCGCCAAACCGACATATGATGTTGTTTTCTAAGAACCGAGCCACATGCTTAGCCTTTAACATGGAGTAGGAGGCTTCCACCCACTTGGTGAAATAGTCAATTGCCACTAGAATGTATTGATGCCCATTTAAGGCCTTGGGAGCAATCACATCTGTGCCCCAAACTGAGAATGGCCGTGGAGAAGTCATGCTATACAACTCACTAGGTGGTACATGGTTCAAGTTGGCATGTGTGTGACAATCATGGCAACTCTTCACATAGTCCACATAATAAATCTCCATTGTATTCCAATAATACCCAATCCTAAGGATTTTCTTGGCTAACATTCTTCCATTCATATGAGGGTCACAGATCCCCTGATGAACTTCTTCCATTACCTTCTCGGCTTCTTCTTTCTTCAAGCAACGAAGGTGTACACCATCATAGGTTCTTCTATAGAGTTGTACTCTGCATAGGATGTATTGTATTTCCATTTGAATATGCCCCTAGTTCCAAGAACTTCTTGATGTCATAGTACCGTGGAACTTCCTCTTCCTCTACGGTCATTACTAAAGCTTCGGTCATACCTTTGTGCACTTCCTCATAACTTTGCTCGACCTCTAATGGTCGTGTCCATACTCCCTCAGGTATTTCATACATGGAGGGCAACCTAGATAAGGCATCGACAAATTGGTTTTGAGCTTTAGGGATGATTGTCTACTTAATCTTATCAATGGTCTTGGTCAAGTCCTCCAAGTATTATTGATAAGGCTTCAAGTGTTCCTCCTTCACTTTCCACAACTTTTGTGCTTGAGCTATAACCAAAGTAGAATCCCTAAAGACTTCGGCTGTTTTTACCCTCAATTCTCGAAGAGTTCCATTCCGATGATACAAGCTTTATATTCAACCATGTTATTTGTAGCTTCAAAGTTCAACTTGATTACCAAAGGTATGTGAGATCCTTGGAGTGATAAAGACTATTCCTATCCCATTCCCATATTGGTTTACGGCTCTGTCAAACTACATCTTCCATGTCCCTAACTCAACATCTAAAATGTCCTCATCTAGAAAGTCTTCTTTACCATCTTCCCCCTCTATGGGATTCTCGACACAAAAATCTTACACGACAGTCCCTTTGATAGTTTTTGAAAGTTCAAATAGTGTGTAAAACACGTATAAACGTTTAGACCCCTAAATACAAAAATATCAACATAAGCTTATAATCAAACAATATATGTGCGAAATATGAAATATAAGCTATATCCAAATTGGTAAAACACTCTAAACCATAGTTAATCACAAACACAGCAGTAATTAAAAGGTAAAGAGTAAGGGAAGAGAGATGCAAACAAAAGGATAACACGGCGATGTGTTATCAAAGAGGAAACTGAAGAACTCAGCGAAAAAACTCTCCGTCGCCCTCCAAGCGATCAATAATCCACTAGAGAATAAAGTTAGGATACATGAATAGCAGAAGACCCTCCAACCCTAATCTGCCCAATGCACCTAAGTCCTTCAAGTTTCTTGCTCCAATAGGGTTACACCAAACCTTGTCTTCTCTAGCTTACCAGATTTCGCAATCGCCAATTGCATCAACCAAATGAATTGGTCTCTTCTGAACTGCTTCCCAAGCACCAACTTCTCACTGATATGGGTATGGTGAGATAGGATTTGGCTAAATGTACCTCTTAAGGATATGTCAATGGAGGGGGTGAGAGTAGAGGAATTTGGAGAATCAAAGGATGAAGATTATGGATGAGTCAATCTTTTTTTTTCTCTAGGGTTTCTCTCTCAAAATTCTCTCTAGAAGCTCTCTACATTTCGATGGTATAAGGGTATTTATAGTAGGGTGTATAAGGAATGCGAAACATCAGTTTTCATCCAAACAGGGCATTCTGGCAACTCGACCTCGCGACTAAAACGATTCATGAGTTTGAGTCGCGAGCTAACTGCCTGGCCAAACTGGAAGTTTTGTCTGTAGTGCTCTAGCTGTCGTGACCCTTCAGCTCCCCTGCATGCTTCACACGTGTGTCACCTTTGGTGACTTGCTAGTCATGAGTCAGTCGCAAGGCTCTTCTTGAGTGCACACATCTTGAGTTTTCTTCAAACTCTCTCACACACTACCCTTACATAATTCCCACCTAAATACAAGGTATCTAATTGCTAAATTACAAGCAAGTTTGGCACGGAATAAAGCCAACACATTATTGAATAAATTCAACCTTACAGTTTTTCCAGCCACATATTTCAATTTAAATTTTGCCAACAAGATCGACCGTTTTGACAATCTTCCACTCAAAGCGGGTTTCTCGAAGAGATACTTCAAAGGGTCATTCTTGCTACCATGCATATTTAAAATGGTAAAATGATATGTCTTAATTTTTGTATGGCCCAAACAAGTGGAAAACATGACTTTTCTATGAGAGTGTTGTAGGAAAATCTGGTTTTGTATCTCATACAAAACACATAGCGGAAGCAACAAACAAGGATCTATTTCATTCATGATTGACAACATGCACTATGTAAATTTCAGAATTTAAGAACAAGATAGCGTACCTTGGTGTGTAGAAATTCAAAACCGAGATTAGAAGTACTTGGAAACACTTTTAATCTTCACTCCAATTCCACTTTACGCCCAAGATGTGTGGTCTCTCAATCAGTTTTTCAAGGGAGAATGATAGAGTGTCTCACTCACACACACACACCATTTCACAATGATGTTTCTCTTTTTCTTTTTCTCTTAATAAAAATTCTGTATGTTTCTCCCTTTATAATTAACTAATTATCTAATTGGGCTGGCCTATTGGGCCTTTCCAATTGGGCTTTAGTGTGTGGCTTGGAGTGGGACCAGAAGGGACCAATAAGACACTAGCTCTAGTGGGCCTTGGGATTTTTCGTCAACTCTTGACAAATCCAAAGTTACCATTAATTATATTTAATACCACTATATAAATATAATTATACTCTATGCCTTATTAATAAATTATATCCCAAGACTTTATTGTACATGCAACCCCTTCATAAAATATTCATAGTAACACAAAGTCTTTAATGTAGACTACCACTTTGTAAATTACTACATCTTATCCTTGAGTACCCGGTTTAATCCTTTAAAGTTATTCATCATATATTTATGAAATCCAATTTCATAAATATATACTTTAGTAACTTCTTACCAAATTGGTTAGGCCTAACTCTCTGAATACTGAACCCATAAAACTTATCTCAAGGGAATATTTTATATCTCCGTTAAGAGTTTATGAATTCCATCTTAAAAATATATGTTCCATCAACACTAAATGTGGCTGCCCAACATATTGAGGTTTTGATCGTGACTTTAGATCTCACTCCTGATATATCAAAGTAACCTACACCTCATGATCAGGTCCATTATTCTCTCAGGATTAAGAGTTCATACAAATAGAAGTCGTGAGATTTATTATGCATTTGACAGTCGTTAGGAGAATAATAAATCTCACACGGTCCAGTTCAATATGTCTTAACTCTTAAAAAATATCAACATATCAACTAGAAGTCCCCACTTCCATGATTATGACAAATCATCTTAGTTGATATGTTATAGTCTTCGCAGATGAAATGCCCAATTTCATCATCGACTACGAACTATAAATTCTGAGTTTACAAAGAACTTGTGACTTATATCTTCTATGACTAAATCACATACTATGCATCTCATGGACTATATGATAATGTTCAAATATTCATGTTACCATTATTTTAGATAAAAATAAAACAACTTTATAAATCATAACACTAAGTCATACATAATGTCATACAATAGGATTTAAGGGCACACATCCTAACAAGTGTACCTAGTCTCATAATCATGGAACCTCCTGCTTAAGTAGTATATGACCCTTTCATTCTGGTCATCGTCTTCTTGTGTAAGCATACTTCCAACTGCATCCCCTATGGTAGAGGTATAGGAGTAAGGTTTTTCCATGCTGTGAAGGCACTAGGATAGGGGGTGGAGGTGGTATTCCTTGATAAGTTCAAAGGCTTTTTGGCACTCATCGTTCCATGCATGTGGTTCGTTCTTCCTTAGGAGTTTGAAGATGAGCTCATAAGTGGAAGTGAGCTTGGCAATGAATTGACTAATGTATTGTAATTGACCTAAGAAACCTTTCATCTCTTTCTTATTTTTGGGTGGAGGCATTTCTAATATGGCTTTAATCTTGGATGGGTTAACTTTTATCCCTATATCACTCACTAGGAAGCCTAGCAATTATTCGATAATTACTCCGAAGGTACATTTTTGTGGATTCAACCTTAATCTATATTCTTTAATCCTCTCAAAGTACTTCCTTAAGTTTATGGTGTGGCTTTCTCTATCCTTACATTTCACTATCATATCATCAACATATACCTCCTCATTATGCATCAAATCATGTAACAAGGTTGTGGCATCCTTTGGTAAGTTACCCCGACATTCTTGAGGCCAAATGACATCACCGTGTAACAATAGATTCCCCATTCAGTAGGGAAAGTGGTTTTGGTCATGTCCTTGGGAGCCATCATCAAGAACTTTGTATTTGTACTTTACAAACATCTTGTCTTCTTTATGACTACCAAAACAATCTTCTGCAATTCCTTTTGGATACCCAACATAAACACACATTTTTCTACCTTTTGATTTCAATTTGTTAGACTTCCTTTCTAACACAACTGCTGGACATCTCCAAAAGTGGAAGTATCATAAACTAGGTTTTCACTCAATCCACAATTTGACAAATGTCCTTGGAACAAACTTTTGAACTCAACTTTAGAAAATTTATAGTAATTATTAGAGTATATCTCCAAAAGAAATAAGCAAATGGAAATAGTTATCATGTACTTTGCTATTTCTAAAAGTCTTATTCCTCCTTTATGTATGCTATGACTTAAAGAAGTCATTGGTACTATATTCCTTTACAATAAAGGAGCCCTAGATCATATTATCCTCTAAATAGAATTCATATTTTGGGAATTTAACAAAATAATGGTTCTAAAAGCCCATCTTTCACCAATCTTGAATACCATTTAGATTAATAAGATCTAGACATAAGTGCCAAAACATACAATACCAAAGGATGGAAACTTTCTCTTTAAAAGGTAAAATAAGTAAATTTCCATCTAGAAAATAATCATGGACAATGCTTAACTTTACCAAAACGGAAACATTTTCCTTTTGGTCATGCTTTTAGGTCTAATTTCCTTTTGGCAACTACTAGGGCAACTAACTTGTCTAACTGTTTGGTATTATAATTCATTTTCTTACCACCCTTAACTTTCAGTCTAGGCTAATAATTTGAATTAAATCATATTGATCCTAGCCTTAGCTTTTAGGATGTCTTCCGTTGCGTAGAATTCACTCATCAATTCAGATAATATAGAAAAAAAATTATTTAAAAAAAAAAATTGAATTGATCAAATGATTCTAACAAGGACTTGTGGATCATATCCATGTGAGATTAACATTTAATCTCTACATCCAAGAATTCCAATTCATTTAAAAATAAAAATATTTTCATAAAATGGTATAGAGTTAGAACTCCTTGAGTTGGAACTCCTTAAACTTTTCTTAGCACTCAATATGAATCATACCAAAACTCTCATTTACACTTAATATGAAGTTTAAGTCTTGTACTAAATCGTGCATCTCATGCTGTAGCACAATTGAGATAGTAGCCAATGTAACATTTTAGCATTTCAATTGAGACTATAATCAAATCATAAGCTAACTTCAATCAATGCATCATGCATAGGAAATTATGACAATGCTGAATCGAAACATATTTATGTACTTCAGCTCCTTTAAGCACCATGTCCAAAATTATTTCTTAGTTAATGTGATTCAATTTAAATAGTAGCTAGAGAACAAAAATTTATGACAACTTTATTTTGAGACTATGAACATAATTACAGGGACATCATATTTTGCATCTATAACCATATAATATGGAACCCGAAAACCATACTATATTAGGTGCAACGACAACCTAATCCCGCATTTAATATTCCTTAGCATAGAGTGAATACCAACAGCTATGATCAAGCGAGAAATATTCAAATTATTAATGCTATCATGGTAACTCTTACCAAGCAAAAATAATTTGCTGCTTTTCCTTTAGGCTCTAAGTAATAATAGCAAGAACTCAGCATAGAGGATACCATCAAACTTAGTCTTGAAGGAAAAATTCTGGTTTTTCATCTCATGCAAAACCCACAGCGGAAGCAATGAACAAGGAACTATTTCATTCATGATTGATAACGTGCACAATGTAAATTTCAGAATTTAAGAACAAGATAGCGTACCTTGGTGTGGAGAAATTCAAAACAAAGATTAGAAGCACTTGGGAACACTTTTAATCTTCACTCCAATTCCACTTTACGCCCAAGATGCGTGGTCTCTCAATCAGTCTTTCAAAGGGAGAATGAAAGTGTGTCTCACACTCTCTCACACACCGTTTCTTTTTCTTTTCTAGTCTCTTCTAAAAAAAATTATGTATGTTTCTCCCTTTATAACTAACTGATTATCTAATTGGGCTGGCCTATTGGGCCTTTCCAATTGGGTTTTAGTGTGTGGCTTGGAGTGGGACCAAAAGGGACCAATAAGACACTAGCTCCAATGGGCCTTGGGCTTTTCCGTCAACCCTTGACAAGCCCAAAGTTACCATTAATTATATTTAATACCACTATATAAATATAATTGCACTCTAGGCCTTATTAATAAATTATATCCCAAGACTTTATCATGCATACAACCCCTTCATTAAAATATTCGTAGTAATCCAAAGTCATGAATATAGACTGCCACTTTTAAGATTACTACATCTTAATCCTTGAGTATCCGGTTTAATCCTTTATGTTATTCGTCATATATTTATGAAATCCAATTTCATAAATATATACTTTAGTAACTCCTTACTAAAGTGGTTGGGCCCAACACTCTGAATAACAAAACTCATTAAACTTATCTCAAGGGAATATTTTGTATCTCCATTAAGAGATTATGAATTCCATCTTGAGAATATATGTTCCATCAACACTAAATGCGGATGCCCAACATACTGAGGTTTTGACCGTAACTAATAGATCTCACTCCTGATATATCAAAGTAACGTACATTTCATGATCATGTCCATTATTCTCTCAGGATTTAGAGTTGATGTAAATAGAAGTCGTGAGATTTATTATTCATTTGACAGTCGTTATGAGAATAATAAATCTCACAGCGATCTAGTTCAATATGTCTTAACTCTTAAAACATATCAACATACCAACTAGAAGTCTCCACTTCCATGATCAAGACAAATCACTTAGTTGATATGTTATAGTCTTCGCAGATGAAACGCCCAATTTCATCACCGACTACGAACTAAACTTGTGAGTTTACAAAGAACTTGTGATTTATATCTTCTGTGACTTTTCACATAAATCACATACAATGCATCTCATGGACTATGATAATGTCTTAGTTCATTTATAGATAGTCTCATATAATTAAACAATTTAATTATTAAATACATGCTAATAAATTGGGTTTTAGGGCATAAACCCCAACAAGTCTAGTGTACACCATTGCCTAGAACCATGTGTAGCCACATAACTCTACCCTTGTAAGGTTTAATCTTGTAGTACCATGATGCAAAACACCCTCCGCATGGAACGCAAGGCTCAAGGCCAAGACAAGGTGTTTGCCCACACCACTATAAACCGAGAAGTTCAATCTTTTAGTACCCTGAAACAAACTTAACAAAAGGGTTACTTTAGTACTCCCACTCGTTATTTGGGCTTTTCTTAAATAATTGTGATCCCATCACAACTAATAACCTTGCACTTATTGAAGACTCTAATCTTATTAGAATCATTATCTAAAATGGAAGTCCTAAACTATTTAGAATTCCTTAAACTGTAATGGATCAAAATTAGTTATATAGAACTCTATCCTTAACTTGTTTGACTAAGAATTCTAATTTCGTTAGAAACTATATACCTTTTAATTAAGCTTTAATCTCATTAAAACTTGTAATTAAAATAAATTAAGGACTTTCAATCATACAACAATTCCAATCTCATTAGAATGTTTACAAAAAGACAAATCCCAAACTATTTAGGAATAAGAGTTCTATTTAACCAACACCATTGATCTCATTAGGTCTTTTAGTTTGTAAACATGTGCAATCTAATCACACACAGCCTTGCACTTTATACATTTGATCAAAAAAATTGAAAAAATTCAAACCAAACTTCAAAGGCATTTTTTCGAGAATCTCACAGCTAAGCTCTTCCCGTAAAAATGGGTTAAGGCAAAAAAAATGAAAACACAAAATTCAAACATAAAATTTCACGACTGTCTCACAACTGATTCGGTGTAAAGCTTACCAGCGAAAAGTTTTGTGCTTCATAGGCATTTTTCGCGGGTTGCGAAAAACGCGTTGTAGGGGCATTGGGCCCAGTAAATTACCAAGGATGGCCCAACAAAGTCTTTTAGGCTAAAAACCCAAAATCCGAGGACATCAAATGATCTAGGAGTACATGAGTGTACCTCATAAAGAAAATACCAAGTGAATATATGATAAACGAGTGGCCAATCACGTCCAAGGAATATATTTGTCCTCGGGTTTTAAGCCGAGGTCATAGAGAAGAGAGGTTTAATATCCCCGGGCTATATTATGAAAAATCCTATGACTACGAGAAGACACGGTACACGTGGAGGACAATAGGAAGAGCGGTGGAATGTCTAAGGTAAAGCTGCTACCACCGCCCATACATTAAAAGCTCTGTAATTGGTATACTGACTGCATAGATGGAAAGATGGGACCTGAGCATGAGGTTTGGAACTTGGTCCCTGACCCCAGCGGACTTTGGGGAAGAATTGATGGGACAAGTATCCCAAATCAGCGTTACAACCATGAGGTGGAAGATGATAAAGAGAAGAAGAGGAAGACCTTCGGAAAACAAGGGGAGGAGCTTCTTTCTAAAAAGGAGAAAGACAATAGTATATGATAATCTACATGCACGACATTGGATAACCATTCGGCTTGGTTTATGGGTTTGATGAACCCCACCATTAGTTGCTTAGTGACTTCCTCTTTGATCTTTAAAAGCCATTCGGTTCTCATTCTTCTCAATTTTTGCTTGACAGGCACCATATGGTCATGGCCATCAATGTGATGTTCAGCTATCTCGAGGTCAATTCTAAGCATATCTTCATAGGACCATGCAAACACCTCTTGAAATTCCATAAGGAATTCTTGAAGATCTTTCTTTTCTTTTTTATTTAAAGTTGAGCCAATTTTAATTAAGCATGGATTCTCATCATTGCCCAAATTAATAGTTTCAAGAGTTGGTTCCATAGGTTCAATTTTCTTTTCCAATTGTTTATTAATTTCATTTTCAAATTCTTTTGGATCATTTCAGTGCAGTTGTTCAATGTTATGGGATACATTAAAGTAAGCCAAATCAGAATTCATCTTATTAAAAATATTAAAAACTACATTGGAGCTTGCATTACAAAACTTTTTCCCCATGCTTTTAGAAAACCCAACCCAAGTCCAATTATTAATGGGCCCTATGATAGGCATGATGAATTCTTCCTCCTTTTTCTCTCAAGGCTTGTCGTTCCTTCCTTTGTTCTTTTTCAATCTGTCTTCTTTCTTCAAGGGTTCCCATATGTGCATAACTTTGGTCATGTCATATAGATCCCTGCCCTTATTGGGGAAGTCTCTCCTTCCTCTTCTTTGTTCCTCGCGAGGTATTTGTCATCATCGGAAGAAGGGTCCATGTTGCGTTCAAGTATGATGCAAACCGAGGTGACTTAGGTTGTCCCTACCTTTAAGGTCCATTCTAGCCAATCGTGATCTTCCCATGATCCTACGTGTCCTAATTCAAAAAAGTCGTTGACATGGGCCCTCTTGAAAGTCCATGGTTCCGGAGCATCCTTTAGTTGTGACTTGAAGTTTGGTAGAGGCAGGCAGAGTTTCCCTTCTACCATCACGTGATCAATGCCTTCTTAAGTCAGCCCACTTGGTTCATGCTCTGCCTTGTGTTTTTCAACTTCCTCTTTCTCAATTTTGGAAAGGTGACCTATTATCTTCTTGAGGACCTCAACTTATGCCTCTACACACTCAAGCATCTTTTGCATGAAGACCTTCTCACTTGTAGTGTCCGTCCTTCCCTCTCGATAAGCCTTCAATTTGGATGTCTCACCTTCCATTGGACTTGGATTGGAGTGATTTCTTGAAAGAAGCCCCCATATTCATTAAGTTCATGTCCCATTTAAAAGGTTCTTGGATGTTCTTGGAAAATTCCCATACTTTTTAGAAGCCCCCATACTTTAGATGTTCTTGGAAAATTCTTAAGTTCATTTTAATGGAGGCCCAATTACAATGTCACTCAATTTCCTCTCATGGATCCTTGCTCCCTATTTCATTGGGCTTTGGTTCATTTACAATAAAGCTCTCATCTTACTCTTATGGGCTTTCATTAGAATGTACTTGGAAATTTTCAACCCTTTCTCTGAAACTTGGGCCTACAATGTATTCATCACCTTCGGACTTTCATTTTTATTCATTATTTCATCACCTTTTTTCTTTGAAATAACCCTCTAGCTAGAATATTTTGTAGCCTTCCTTCAAAGTCTATGAAATTCTCATCATTTTTGGCCTAGGCATGCAACAAACAGGCCCAAGATTAGGGAAGTTCATTTTGGCTTTGAAGGATTTTGGATGCTAAGTCCATAGTGTATTTGTTACCTTAGGCCCAAAGTCCTCTTTTTCAAAAGGGCTTTTTCCACATGGGCCTATAGTTGTAATTAAGTTATGGTCTTATGAACCTTTCAAGTTAAGATATGCCTTTGGATTTAGGGACAAGCCTTTTGTATGTGAGAACTTCTTTTCTTTTGTCACACAACATCTTAGGGTGTACCATATCTTTAGGGTCATCCCCTCCATTTTTATATCTTTATTTGTCCTTTAGGATTAGGTGAACACGTGATATATGGTTGAACCAACAAGAGATATATGGAGGGTACCCTTCATGGTAGGATATAGGATCTCTCTTGTGTGGGTAGGCTCTCAAACGCTAAAGGGACAAATAAGTAGGTCACTCATAATTAGGTGGGCTATGATTCCAACTGAGGGCCTAAGTGGACCCCATAGTGGATTGGTAGCAAACCTTTAACGTACTCAAGGCCCATGACAAGCGTTGACACCGATTGTGAGTTGGTGGGATGAACTTCAAAAAATTTGGGCCTGAATGGAACGTTCCATCTTCCCACTCATCACCAACCAAGGTTAAGGGACAAAAGAACAAGTGAATGTGTGTGCAACAAGTATTGAAAATTTTTTTATTAAGGTTAAGAAATAAGACACATAGGAATTAAACTCGCAATCCCCAGTGATGTCGCCATTGTGGACACAATGGAAATGGAGTCATCACCTAGTTATATGGTCTAAGAACTGTGAATATAGCGTCCTTTCGAGGAAGGGCCATTGATCTTATTACCAAAATTTGGGTTCAGAGTTTAGGTACGCTCTTGCAAAGGTGTTAGGCACCCAAGATCACCCAACCCTAAGGTTGACCTCCCATCATTGTATCTTATATCTTAACCTAATTAAAAAGGCATTTTCAACACTTGCGTCTATACTCACACACATACACACTAACATACATCTAAAAATACAACATGGCATCCTTATATCAAAAGAGCATACTTATGCACCCTTACACAAAAGAGAGCCAAAGCACAAAAGAAACCCTAGCATTCATCTAACATGTGAAAACCTATCATACATCTACGACAAGGCAACAAACATATCATCATAGCAAGGCAAACATATTACAAAACCCTAATCATACATCTAAGTATGTTCCATCATATCATCAAGGTGAAACTCTAACACAATGCATAGACATTGCTAATGCATGACTTATCCTTACTTACCTCTCAGCAACACAACACTTATGGCATCAATGCATGAACACTTGAATGAATGGCATTAAAGTTAAGAAAACCCTAAACTAAACATGTGATAACAAACAAACATGTTAAATGGTGAACAAGTAATTGTGGGACTTAAAACATGTGAAAAAGGATTACACAGAACAGACATGTGAATGTCGAAACAAAACAAACAAAAATTAGGGTTTTGGGGTAATGGCATCACACACGCTAGAACAGGTCTGCATATGCATGAGTTCAGCTTACGTGTGCATGCTAGATCATGAGTATGCATGTGCTTACCCAAAAAACCTAATTAGCATAGAAACAGAGCAAAAACAAAATAAAATAGAAAACGTAAATCTAGCAGCCTAACATGCTTAAAACACGAAGAAAACCTAAAACTAACCTAGAAAAATATGTATAAACATAGACTAAACAAAGAAACATATTAAAGAAAAGATTAAAGGTAGAAAAGAAAAAGAAAATTTCAAAAGAATACCTTAAAGAAAAAGCTCCTAGGCTTGATTTTTGACTGCTCCCCTTAGTCAAATCCATCACAATTCAATAAAATAGTATTTAGTAATCTTAAACTCAATGGATTGGGGCCAGGAAAGGGCCTAACCAAATAAAAAAGACTTGATGGTGTTTTGTGTAAAACTCCTTTTTGATTCACTATTACCTAGTGAATCTTAGGTTTTTCCCATGGAATTTCTGTGTGTTTTGAAAATGTATAATGCAAGGCTTTATATAGTAAAAAAAATGGGGTTTGAAACGGCTCCTAGACGATGTAGGATTCATTCCAAACCTCATTCATTATTGCAAAAAACTTGTCTTTATTATGTTTCTAAAACCCTAGCTGTGTACGTAGGAATGTGCCTGTGTACGTATGCTTTGTCTCATGT